>NC_052154.1:513861-629589 GCF_902713615.1 Scyliorhinus canicula | reverse complement strand
GCACTCCCTACCCTCCTGCACCCTCCCCACCCTCCCGCACTCTCCCGCCCTCCCCACCCTCCCGCACTCTCCCCACCCTCCCGCACTCTCCCCGCACTCTCCCCACCCTCCCCACCCTCCCCACCCTCCCGCACCCTCCCGCACCCTCCCTACCCTCCCGCACCCTCCGCACCCTCCCGCACCCTCCCCACCCTCCCGCACCCTCCCCACCCTCCCGCACTCTCCCCACCCTCCCGCACTCTCCCCACCCTCCCGCACCCTCCCCGCCCTCCCGCACCCTCCCCACCCTCCCCCACTCTCCCGCACTCTCCCCACCCTCCCGCACTCTCCCCACCCTCCCGCACTCTCCCACCCTCCCGCACTCTCCCCACCCTCCCGCCCTCCCCACCCTCCCGCACTCTCCCGCCCTCCCCACCCTCCCGCACTCTCCCCACCCTCCCACAGTCTCCCCGCACCCTCCCCACCCTCCCCACCCCTCCCGCACCCTCCCAACCCTCCCGCACCCTCCCCACCCTCCCGCACCCTCCCCACCCTCCCGCACTCTCCCACCCTCCCTCACTCCCCCCACGCTCCCCACCCTCCCGCGGTCGGGAGCGAGGCTTTGGGAGGGCCGGGAGCGAGGCTTTGGGAGGGCCGGGAGCGAGGCTTTGGGAGGGCCGGGAGCGAGGCTTTGGGGGGAGGACGGGAGCGAGGCTTTGGGAGGGCCGGGAGCGAGGCTTTGGGAGGGCTGGGAGCGAGGCTTTGGGAGGGCCGGGAGCGAGGCTTTGGGAAGGTCTGGAGCGAGGCTTTGGGAGGGCCGGGAGCGAGGCTTTGGGGGGGGACGGGAGCGAGGCTTTGGGGGGGGGACGGGAGCGAGGCTTTGGGAGGGCCGGGAGCGAGGCTTTGGGAGGGCCGGGAGCGAGGCTTTGGGAGGGCCGGGAGCGAGGCTTTGGGAGGGCCGGGAGCGAGGCTTTGGGGGGGGACGGGAGCGAGGCTTTGGGGGGGGCTGGGAGCGAGGCTTTGGGAGGGCTGGGAGCGAGGCTTTGGGAAGGTCTGGAGCGAGGCTTTGGGAGGGCCGGGAGCGAGGCTTTGGGAGGGTCTGGAGCGAGGCTTTGGGAGGGCCGGGAGCGAGGCTTTGGGAGGGCCGGGAGCGAGGCTTTGGGAGGGCCGGGAGCGAGGCTTTAGGGGGGGACGGGAGCGAGGCTTTGGGGGGGACGGGAGCGAGGCTTTGGGAGGGCTGGGAGCGAGGCTTTGGGAAGGTCTGGAGCGAGGCTTTGGGAGGGCCGGGAGCGAGGCTTTGGGAGGGTCTGGAGCGAGGCTTTGGGAGGGCCGGGAGCGAGGCTTTGGGGGGGGGACGGGAGCGAGGCTTTGGGAGGGCCGGGAGCGAGGCTTTGGGAAGGTCTGGAGCGAGGCTTTGGGAGGGCCGGGAGCGAGGCTTTGGGAGGGTCTGGAGCGAGGCTTTGGGAGGGCCGGGAGCGAGGCTTTGGGAGGGCCGGGAGCGAGGCTTTGGGAGGGCCGGGGAGCGAGGCTTTGGGAGGGTCTTTGAAGCGTTGATATGTTAATATAACGTGCAAACAGGAAAACAAATTCTTCAGCAGCCTTTATTGGAAAAGAATTGGGGTACAAGAGCGAAGAGGCCTTACTGTCAATTCTATCGGGCCTGGCTGAGATCACACCTTGAGAGTTACTGTATACAGTTTGGGATCCCTTTACTTGCCTTAAGAGAATGCAATGAAGGTTCACCAGACTGATTGCTGGGATGACAGATTGCCCTGTCAGGGCAGATTAAGTTCAAAAGGCCTAAATTCCCTGGAGTTTAGAAAAGAAAAGATTATCTCAAACAGTTTAATTTTTTGAGGTGCTTGACAAGTTAGGCAGGACCTCTCAGATGCACAGCTTTGGTAAAGGGGAGCCAGTGGCCCACTGGTATTGTCACTGGACCAGTGATTCAGAGACCCAGTTAAAGCTCTGGGGACCCAGGGTCAAATCTTACCACAGCAGATGGTGAAATTTGAATTCCATTAAAATCTGGAATTAAAAGTCTAATAATGACCATGAAACCATTGCCGATTGTTGCAAAAACCCATCTGGTTCAGGGAAGGAAATCAGCCGTCCTTACCCGGTCTGACCTACATGTGATCCCACAGCAATGTGTCTGACATTTAAATGCCCTCTGGTCAGTCACTCAGTCCGAGGGCAATTAGGGCTGACAATAGGTCCTACTCAACCCTGCGACATCCACAGCCCTTGTTAGAATTTTGAAAACTCTTGTTTCCCTGCTAATTGCCCTTCAGAAGGTGGTGGTGAGCAGCCTTCTGGAACCGCTACAGTCCATGTGGTGTAGGTACACCCACTGTGCTGTTAGGGAGGGTGTTCCAGGATGTTGCCCCAGCGACAGGGAAGGAACGGCTGATATATTTCCCAGTCAGGATGGTGAGTGACTTGGAGAGGAACCCTTGGGTGGTGGGGTTCTCATGTGTTCGCTGTCCTTGTCCTTCATTAGCTGTCAAATGCTTTGGGATGCTTTGAGGCCATGAAAATCCCTATGTAATTGCAAGTCTTTGTTTTTGTGGGTTTGGAAGGTGCTGTCATTAGAATCTTGGTGAGCTGCTGCAGTGCATCTTGTAAGTGGTAATTGCTGCTGCCTCTGTGCATCAGTGTTGGAGGGAGTGAATGTTTGTGGATGAGATGCCTATCAAGTGGACTGCTTTGTCCTGGATGGTGTCCAGCTTCTTGAGTGTTGTTGGAGCCACACGCATCCAGGCAAGTGGAAAAGTTTCGGGCACGGGAGCACAGTGATTAGCACTGTTGCTTCACAGCCCCAGGGACCCGGGTTCGATTCCCGCTTGGGTCACTGTCTGTGTGGAGTCTGCACATTCTCCCTGTGTCTGCGTGGGTTTCCTCCGGGAACTCCGGTTTCTTCTCACAAGTCCTGAAAGACGTGCTTGTTCGGTGAATTGGACATTCTGAATTCTCCCTCAGTGTATCCGAACAGGTGCCGGAGTGTGGCGACTAGGGGCTTTTCACAGTAACTTCATTGCTTATGTAAGCCTACTTGTGACACTACTAAAGGTGACTATAAAGATTATTACTATGGTAACCCCCACAGGATGTTGATAGTGAGGGGTTCAGAAATCTAATGCTATTCAATGTCAAGGGAAGATAGATAGATTCTCTCTTGTTGGAGATGGCCGTTGCCTGGCCCGCGTAAAGCGCTAACGTTACTTGCCACTTGTCAGTCCAAACCTGGATATTGTCCAGGTTTTGCTGAATTGGACATGGGCTGCTCCAATATCTGAGGAGTCGTGAATGGTGCTGAACATTGTGCAGCGAACATCCCCACTTCTGACCTTATGATGGAAGGGATCATTGCTGAAGCAGCTGAAGATGGTTGGGGCTGAGGACACGACCCTGAGGAACTCCTGCAGTGATGTCCTGGAGCTGAGATGATTGACCTCCAACTACCACAACAATTTTCCTGTGGGCCAGGTATGACTCCAACCAGCGGAGAGTTTCCCCCCTGATTCCCATTGACTCAGGATTTGCTAGGGCTCCTTGATGTTATATTCTGTCAAATGCTGCCTTGATGTTGAGCCTAATGATACATACCTCGTTTCTGGAGTTCAGCTCATTTGTCTGTATTTGAAACCAGGCTGTTAAATGCTTCTCACAATAGGGTCAGGAGATGTGTAGCCCTGGCAGAACTCAGTGTGCAGGTTATTGGTTATTGCTGTGTAAGTGCTGCTGAGATGATGCCTTCCTTCACTTTGCTGATGAATGAGACTGATGGGGTCGTAATAGGCTGGCTTGGATTTGTCCTGATTTTTGTGGCTGGACACAACTGGACAATTGTCTACATTGCTGGCTAGGGCTGTGGCTAGTTCTGGAGCACAACCTTCAGTACTATTGGCAGGATGTGTCCAGGGCTCAGTATCCAGTGCCATCAGCCATTTCTTCATATCACATGGAGTGAATGGAAATTGCTAAAGACTGGCGTGATGCAGGGGAAGCCGAGATGGATTATCCACTCGGCACTTCTAACTGAAGATGGTTGCTAATGCTTCAGACTCATCTTTGACTGGGCTTCCCCATCATTGAGGATGGGGATATTTGTGGAGTTCCCTCCTCCTGTTAGTTGTTTAATCTTCACTACTATTCATGACCGAATGTAGCATTACTGCAGAGCTTTTATCTAATTCTTTGGTTGTGGAATCGCTCATCTCCAATCACGTACTTCCACTAGGTAGCTTGCAAGTAGTCCTGTGCTGCACCAGGTTACCAGGTTTACACTTCTTTGGACCAGAGTAGATCCCCAGCCTGATGATAATGGTAGAGTGGGGGATATGCCAGGCGCTGAGGTTACAGATTGTGGTTGAACAATTCTGCTGCTGCTGATGGCCTCCAGCGTCTCAATGTGTCCCAGTGGTGAGTTGCTGGATCTGTTCTGAGTCCCATTCAGCTCAGTAGTTGTGCCACACAGCGTAATGGAGGGTATCCTCAATGTGAAGACAGGACTTTAACTTCACAAAGACTGTGTGGTGGTCACTCCCACCAATACTGCCCTGGATATTTACAGCTGCAGCAGGAGGGCTGGTGAGGGTGAGCTTTTGATATCTATTATTTATAAAACATTACATTTGTTCTGTTTGTTACACAATCCTTTGTCTGTAGTGCCTTTGGGTGCATTCTGAACAAACATTTTTTTTTAAACTGTATTTTTTCCTCAACATATGAAAAGTGGAAAAAATGAAAATGGCTTATTGTCACAAGTTGGCTTCAATGAAGTTACTGTGAAAAGCCCCTAGTCGCCACATTCTGGCGCCTGTTCGGGGAGGCTGGTACGGGAATCGAACCGTGCTGCTGGCCTGCTTGGTCTGCTTTAAAAGCCAGCGATTTAGCTCAGTGAGCTAAACCAGCCCCTGAGCTAAACCAGCCCCTGGTTCAAAGGTACAAAAACCTACACAAACCTACACACCTCACAGTTCACAGCAGACACACTCACGCCACAAACCTCAGCCCAAAGCTTCCCAAAACCTCAAACAGGTACCACCACTCCACCCGATTGAAAGCCTTCTGCGCTCCCATAGAGACCACTACCTCCGGTACGCGTCCCTTCGACTGGGTCATGATCACGTTTAGTAACTGCCTAATGTTACTGCAATGTTGCCCTTTATGAAACCCGTTTGGTCATCTGCGACCCCCCCCACCCCCGGCACGCATCCTTCCATTCTCCCCACCACTAACTTTTTTTTAAAAATAAATTTTATTCACCCCCCCCACCACTAACTTTAAAAAAAAATAAATTTAGAGTACCCAATTATTTTTTCCAATTAAGGGGCAATTTAGCGTGGCCAATCCACCTACTCTGCACATCTTTGGGTTGTGGGGGCGAAACCCACGCAGACACGGGGAGAATGTGCAAACTCGGGCAGCACGGTAGCATGGTGGTTAGCATACATGCTTCACAGCTCCAGGGTCCCAGGTTCGATTCCCGGCTGGGTCACTGTCTGTGTGGAGTCTGCACGTCCTCCCCCTGTGTGCGTGGGTTTCCTCCGGGTGCTCCGGTTTCCTCCCACAGTCCAAAGATGTGCGGGTTAGGTGGATTGGCCATGCTAAATTGCCCGTAGTGTCCTAATAAAAAAAGTAAGGTTAAGGGGGGGTTGTTGGGTTACGGGTATAGGGTGGATACGTGAGTTTGAGTAGGGTGATCATGGCTCGGCACAACATTGAGGGCCGAAGGGCCTGTTCTGTGCTGTACTGTTCTATGTTCTATGTTCCACACAGACAGTGACCTAGAGCCGGGATCGAACCTGGGACCTCAGCGCCGTGAGGCGGTTGTGCTAACCACTAGGCCACCGTGCTGCCCTCCCCACCACTAACTTAACCAACACTTTCACATCTGTATTTAACAATGATATGTGCCTGTATGACCCACACTCCAATGGATCCTTCCCGTTCTTCGGGATTAGAGTGATCGACGCCTGGGTCAGTGTCTCCGGCTTCTCCCCCTTCTCCAGCGCCTCACTAAACATCCTCAATCGATGTGGTGGCAGCTCCGTCACAAACTCCTTATAGAACTCTGGCGGCTAACCAGCCGGCCCCGCGCCCTTCCCCGACTTCATTCTGTTTATGCTTTCCATCACTTTTCTCAGCCCTAATGGCTCCTCCAGTGCCTGCTTCCTCTCCTCACCCAGACTTGGGAATTCCAGCTCATCCAAAACCGCCCCATATCCTCTTCCTCTACCTTGATTGACCCTGTATAACCTCTCCAAGTACTCCCTGAATGCTTTGTTAATCTTCCCTGGCTCCGACACTATCTCCCCCTTCCCTGTCTGGATTTCCCAAGATGCGGCCTGTGGCTGTAGCTGTTGGGCTAGCATACGGTTTGCCTTCTCTCCATATCCATACTGCAGCAGCCCCTCGCCCTCCGTAGCTGCCCCACTGCCTTCCCCATCGAACTGCCCCTGTATTTTCTTTCTCTCCGTCAATCCCTCCTCGGTGGGGGCACTCGAATATTTTCTGTCCACCTTGACTATCTCGTCCAATAACCGACCATACTCCTCCTCCAATCTGTGCGCCATGAACGAGATCATAGAATCATAGAATTTACAGTGCAGAAGGATGTCATTCGGCCCATTAAGTCTGCATCGGCCCTTGAAAGAGCATCCTACCTATGCCCACATCTCCACCCTATCCCTGTAACCCAATATCCCCACCTAACCTTTTGGACATTAAAGGGCAATTTAGCCTGGCCAATCCACCTAACCTGCACATCTTTGAACTGTGGGAGGAAACCGGAGCACCCGGAGGAAACCCACGCAGACACATGGAGAACGTGCAGACTCCACACAGACAGTCACCCGAGGCTGGAATTGAACCCGGGTCCCTGGTGCTGTGAGGCAGCAGTGCTAACCACTGTGCTGCTCACACTATAACCTCCCTCCTGAACAACCGCCTAAAAACGCCTCCCAAAATGTGGTCGCCCCATACTAATTCAACTCCACATAGTCTCTGATCATCGACCGCACCTTGTCACAGAACCCCTTGTCCGCCAAAAGCCCCAAATCTAACCTCCACCCCGGCCTCCCCCTCCTGCCCCAAATCTAACCTCCATCCCGGCCTCCCCCTCCTGCCCCAAATCTAACCTCCATCCTGGCCTCTCCTGCCCCAAATCTAATCTCCATCCCGGCCTCTCCCTCCTGTCCCAAATCTAACCTCCGTCCCGGCCTCTCCTGCCCAAATCTAACCTCCGTCCCAGCCTCTCCCTCCTGTCCCAAATCTAACCTCCATCCCGGCCTCTCCCTCCTGCCCCAAATCTAACCTCCATCCCGGCCTCTCCTGCTCCAAATCTAACCTCCATCCCGGCCTCTCCCTCCTGCCCCAAATCTAACCTCCATCCCGGCCTCTCCTGTCCCAAATCTAACCTCCGTCCCGGCCTCTCCTGCCCCAAATCTAATCTCCGTCCCGGCCTCTCCCTCCTGTCCCAAATCTAACCTCCGTCCCGGCCTCTCCTGTCCCAAATCTAACCTCCACCCCGGCCTCTCCCTCCTGCCCCAAATCTAACCTCCATCCCGGCCTCTCCCTCCTGCCCCAAATCTAACCTCCATCCCGGCCTCTCCTGCCCCAAATCTAACCTCCATCCCGGCCTCTCCTGCCCCAAATCTAACCTCCATCCCGGCCTCTCCTGCCCCAAATCTAACCTCCATCCCGGCCTCTCCCTCCAGTCCCAAATCTAACCTCCATCCCGGCCTCTCCCTCCTGTCCCAAATCTAACCTCCATCCCGACCTCTCCCTCCTGCCCCAAATCTAACCTCCACCCCGGCCTCTCCTGCCCCAAATCTAACCTCCATCCCAGCCTCTCCTGTCCCAAATCTAACCTCCATCCCAGCCTCTCCTGTCCCAAATCTAACCTCCACCCCGGCCTCTCCCTCCTGCCCCAAATCTAACCTCCATCCCGGGCTCTCCCTCCTGCCCCAAATCTAACCTCCATCCCGGCCTCTCCTGCCCCAAATCTAACCTCCATCCCGGCCTCTCCTGTCCCAAATCTAACCTCCACCCCGGCCTCTCCCTCCTGCCCCAAATCTAACCTCCATCCCGGCCTCTCCTGCCCCAAATCTAACCTCCATCCCGGCCTCTCCTGTCCCAAATCTAACCTCCACCCCGGCCTCTCCCTCCTGCCCCAAATCTAACCTCCGTCCCGGCCTCTCCTGCCCCAAATCTAACCTCCATCCCGGCCTCTCCCTCCTGTCCCAAATCTAACCTGCATCCCGGCCTCTCCTGCCCCAAATCTAACCTCCATCCCGGCCTCTCCTGCCCCAAATCTAACCTCCATCCCGGCCTCTCCTGCCCCAAATCTAATCTCCATCCCGGCCTCTCCCTCCTGCCCCAAATCTAATCTCCATCCCAGCCTGTCCCTCCTGCCCCAAATCTAACCTCCATCCCGGCCTCTCCTGCCCCAAATCTAACCTCCATCCCGGCCTCTCCCTCCTGCCCCAAATCTAACCTCCACCCTGGCCTCTCCCTCCTGTCCCAAATCTAACCTCCATCCCGGCCTCCCCCTCCTGTCCCAAATCTAACCTCCATCCCGGCCTCCCCCTCCTGTCCCAAATCTAACCTCCATCCCGGCCTCCCCCTCCTGTCCCAAATCTAACCTCCATCCCGGCCTCCCCCTCCTGCCCCAAATCTAACCTCCATCCCGGCCTCTCCTGTCCCAAATCTAACCTCCATCCCGGCCTCTCCCTCCTGCCGCAAATCTAACCTCCATCCCGGCCTCTCCCTCCTGCCCCAAATCTAACCTCCACCCCGGCCTCTCCCTCCTGCCCCAAATCTAACCTCCATCCCGGCCTCTCCTGCCCCAAATCTAATCTCCATCCCGGCCTCTCCCTCCTGCCCCAAATCTAACCTCCATCCCGGCCTCTCCTGTCCCAAATCTAACCTCCATCCCGGCCTCTCCCTCCTGTCCCAAATCTAACCTCCATCCCGGCCTCTCCCTCCTGTCCCAAATCTAATCTCCATCCCGGCCTCTCCCTCCTGCCCCAAATCTAACCTCCATCCCGGCCTCCCCCTCCTGTCCCAAATCTAACCTCCATCCTGGCCTCTCCTGCCCCAAATCTAATCTCCACCCCGGCCTCTCCCTCCTGCCCCAAATCTAACCTCCATCCCGGCCTCTCCTGTCCCAAATCTAACCTCCATCCCGGCCTCTCCCTCCTGCCCCAAATCTAACCTCCATCCCGGCCTCTCCCTCCTGCCCCAAATCTAACCTCCATCCCGGCCTCTCCCTCCTGCCCCAAATCTAACCTCCATCCCGGCCTCTCCTGTCCCAAATCTAACCTCCAACCCGGCCTCTCCTGTCCCAAATCTAACCTCCATCCCGGCCTCTCCCTCCTGCCCCAAATCTAACCTCCATCCCGGCCTCTCCCTCCTGCCCCAAATCTAACCTCCATCCCGGCCTCTCCTGTCCCAAATCTAACCTCCATCCCGGCCTCTCCTGCCCCAAATCTAACCTCCACCCCGGCCTCTCCTGCCCCAAATCTAACCTCCATCCCAGCCTCTCCTGCCCCAAATCTAACCTCCATCCCGGCCTCTCCTGCCCCAAATCTAACCTCCATCCCGGCCTCTCCTGCCCCAAATCTAACCTCCATCCCGGCCTCTCCTGCCCCAAATCTAACCTCCATCCCAGCCTCTCCTGCCCCAAATCTAACCTCCATCCCGGCCTCTGCTCCTCAATCCCGGCCTCTCCTGCCCCAAATCTAACCTCCATCCCGGCCTCTCCTGCCCCAAATCTAACCTCCATCCCGGCCTCTGCTCCTGTTTCGAACTAAGCCTGACGTCCAGCCAGTGTGAAGCATGGTCTGAGATCACAATTCCCGCACTCTCCGCTCCCATCCCTCCACCAACACCGCTCGGCTCATTGTGGAAAAAGTCAATTCTGGAGTTTGAATAATGATCTTTATTGTCACAAGTACACTACAATGAAGTTACTGTGAAAATCCCCTCGTCACCACACTCTGGCGTCCCCTCCAACACCCTGTTTTGAATAGAATTTTTTATTCTTCAGTGAGGAGTGGTCAATGTGTCAGCTTCCTCTGCTGTCCAGCAGGTGGGGCTCCAGAACTGATAAGCCAGCATGGCCCTTCCAGGAGACACAACAGGAATGGGCATCCAGTCTAACCAGGTTTATTTTGCTTTTACCTTTTCCTAATCACATTAACCTTTTCTTTATTCCCCCAGCTCCTTCTAACATCTACCTCTCCAATCTAAACTTGAATGTGGGCAGTTCTTGCCTCAACCACAAACCATGGAAATGAATTCTTCAGCCTCTCCGCTCTACCTGAAGAAATTCCTCCTGTTTTAAATCTTCTCCACTTAATCTTTCATTTCTGTCCCCTCAACTAATGACCCAAGCTGGGAATCAACCCTGGGACCCTGGAGTTGTGAAGCAATTGTGCTAACCACTGTGCTACAGTTCTGCTACTTAACATAGAACAGTACAGCACAGAACAGGCCCTTCGTCCCTCGATGTTGTGCCGAGCATTGTCTGAAACCAAGATCAAGCTATCCCACTCCCTGTCATTCTGGTGTGCTCCATGTGCCTATCCAATAACCGCTTGAAAGTTCCTAAAGTGTCCGACTCCACTATCACAGCAGGCAGTCCATTCCACACCCTAACCACTCTCTGAGTAAAGAACCTACCTCGGACATCCCTCCTATATCTCCCACCCTGAATCTTATAGTTATGCCCCCTTGTAACAGCTACATCCACCCGAGGAAATAGTCTCTCTATCCCCCTCATCATCTTATAAACCTCTATTAAGTCGCCTCTCATCCTCCTCTGCTCCAAAGAGAAAAGCCCTAGCTCCCTCAATCTTTCCTCATAAGACCTATCCTGCAAACCAGGCAGCATCCTGGTAAATCTCGTTTGCACCCTTTCCAATGCTTCCACATTTATTCCTATAATGAGGTGACCAGAACTGCACACAATACTCCAAATGTGGTCTCACCAGGGTCATGTATAGTTGCAGCATAACCCCACGGCTCTTACACTCAAGCCCCCTGTTAATAAACGCGAATACACTATAGGCCTTCTTCACGGCTCTATCCACTTGAGTGGCAACCTTCAGAGATCTGTAGACATGAACCCCAAGATCTCTCTGTTCCTCCACATTCCTCAGAACCCTGCCGTTGACCCTGTAATCCGCATTCAAATTTTTTCTACCAAAATGTATCACCTTGCACTTATCAGGGTTAAACTCCATCTGCCATTTTTCGGCCCAGCTCTGCATCCTGTCAATGTCTCTTTGCAGCCTACAACAGCCCTCCACCTCATCCACTACTCCATCTTGTGACAGTACAGATTATTTAGAAGAAAAATTAGTGTTGGCCCGTGGGGGATTGACATTTTTTCCTTTCTGTGCCTTCTCTTTTCAGCCATCTCGTCATTTGTTTTGCCCTCTCCTTTTCACATGGCTTCCCTGACGGGCTGGCTGTCTGCAGGCACTCCAGTCAGCAGCAACGATTCGTATTCATAGATTTTACAGTGCAGAAGGAGGCCATTCAGCCCAAAATATCTTCCACCGGTCCCTGAAAGAGCACCCTACCTCAGCCCACACCTCCACCCTATCCCCATAACTCAATAACCGTACCTAACCTCTAGACACTACGGGCAATTTACCATGACCAACCTACCTAACCCACACATCTTTCGACTGTAGGAGGAAACTGGAGCACCAGCAGACACTGACCCTGATTGAATCTGATCCTGGACAACTTGCAGTCTCACTTGCAAATGATTTTGACATTGCTGCCAGTTCCCAGTAACCTCTCTTTCCCTCCAAATGGTCCTGATCAAATTCAGAAACAACATGTTCAGTGATTGTAACACTCCAGCTTTGACATGATTGGTCACTTCACCTTCCAATGCCGCTCCTGTGTTGTCCGGCTGATTGTGTCATTTGCTTCAGTTCTTATCAGGCAGAATATTTCCAGCAAGGCTTCTCTTCCCATCTCTGTTCCGTTACCTTTTACTTATCTCAATGCCTTTCCCTTGGCACCATCAACCAGGAACATGGGGTCAGGCTCCACATGTACCCAAACCATATGCAGCTCAATTCTCCACCATCCCTCTCCGCCTTCCTCTGCCTCAGGCTAGCTGTGTGCCCTCACTATTCATGCCATTTAGTATGTTGCTAATTATTTATTCCTTTTTGAAGTGACATTTTCCCTATTAACTGTTTTGCTATTTGATCGTATATCTACAATTGGCAGGAATCAAATGATTCACTAGTTTATCGTTAGAGAGAGAGAGAGAGAAATACAGCACAGAATAGGCCCTTCGGCCCACGATGTTGTGCCGAACTTTTATCCTAGGTTAATCATAGAATTTTGGACACTAAGGGCAATTTATCATGGCCAATCCACCCAACCTGCACAGGGCAGCAGGGTAGCTTGGTGGTTAGCATAAATGCTTCACAGCTCCAGGGTCCCAGGTTCGATTCCCGGCTGGGTCACTGTCTGTGTGGAGTCTGCACGTCCTCCCCCTGTGTGCGTGGGTTTCCTCCGGGTGCTCCGGTTTCCTCCCACAGTCCAAAGATGTGCAGGTTAGGTGGATTGGCCATGATAAATTGCCCGTAGTGTCCTAATAAAAGTAAGGTTAGGGGGGGGGGGGGGGTTGTTGGGTTACGGGTATAGGGTGGGTTTGAGTAGGGTGATCATGGATCGGCACAACATTGAGGGCTGAAGGGCCTGTTCTGTGCTGTACTGTTCTATGTTCTATGTTCTATCTTTGGACTGTGGGAGGAAACCGGAGTACCCGGAGGAAACCCACGCACACATGGGGAGGATGTGCAGACTCCACACAGACAGTGACCCAAGTCGAAATCGAACTTGTGACCCTGGAGCTGTGAAGCAATTGTGCTATCCACAATGCTACCGTGCTGCCCTTAAGAAGAAATTAATCTACACTCCATTATTCTACCCTAATCCATGTACCTATCCAATAGCCGCTTGAAGGTCCCTAACGTTTCCGACTCAACTACTACCACAGGCAGTGCATTCCATGCCCCCACTACTCTCTGGGTAAAGAACCTACCTCTGACATCCCCCCTATATCTTCCACCATTTATCTTAAATTTATGTCCCCTTGTAATGGTGTGTTCCACCCGGGGAAAAAGTCTCTGACTGTCTACTCTATCTATTCCCCTGATCATCTTATAAACCTCTATCAAGTCGCCCCTCATCCTTCTCCGTTCTAATGAGAAAAGGCCTAGCACCCTCAACCTTTCCTCGTAAGACCTACTCTCCATTCCAGGCAACATCCTGGTAAATCTTCTTTGCACCTTTTCCAAAGCTTCCACATCCTTCCTAAAATGAGGTGACCAGAACTGCACACAGTACTCCAAATGTGGCCTGACCAAGGTTTTGTACAGCTGCATCAACACCTCACTACTCTTAAATTCAATCCATCTGCTAATGAACGCTAGCACACCATAGGCCTTCTTCACAGCTCTATCCACTTGAGTTGCAACTTTCAAAGATCTATGAACATAGACCCCAAGATCTCTCTGCTGCTCCACATTGCCAAGATCCCTACCGTTATCCCTGTATTCCGCATTCATATTTGTCCTTCCAAAATGGACAACCTCACACTTGTCAGGGTTAAACTCCATCTGCCACTTCTCAGCCCAGCTCTGCATCCTATCTATGTCTCTTTGAAGCCGACAACAGCCCTCCTCACTATCCACAACTGCACCAATCTTCGTATCATCTGCAAATTTACTGACCCACCCTTCAACTCCCTCATCCAAGTCGTTAATGAAAATCACAAACAGCAGAGGACCCAGAACTGATTCTTGTGGTATGCCACTGGTAACTGGGCTCCAGGCTGAATATTTGCCATCCACCACCATTCTCTGTCTTCTATCGGTTAGCCAGTTTGTTATCCAACTGGCCAAATTTCCCACTATCCCATGCCTCCTTACTTTCTGCATAAGCCTACCATGGGGAACCTTATCAAATGCCTTACTAAAATCCATGTACACCACATCTGCTTTACCTTCACCACATGCTTGGTCACCTCCTCAAAGAAGTCAATAAGACTTGTAAGGCAAGACCTACCCCTCACAAATCCGTGCTGACTATCCCTAATCAAGCAGTGTCTTTCCAGACGCTCAGAAATACTATCCCTCAGTACCCTTTCCATTACTTTGCCTACCACCGAAGTAAGACTAACTGGCCTGTAATTCCCAGGGTTATCCCGATTCCCTTTTTTGAACAGGGGCACGACATTCGCCACTCTTCAATCCTCTGGTACCACCCCTGTTGACAGCGAGGATGAAAAGATCATTGCCAATGGCTCTGCAATTTCATTTCTTGCCTCCCATAGAATCCTTGGATATATCCCGTCAGGCCTGGGGGACTTGTCTGTCCTCGAGTTTTTCAAAATGCCCAACGCATCTTCCTTCCTAACAAGTATCTCCTCGAGCTTATCAGTCTGTTTCACACTGTCCTCTCCAACAATATGGCCTCTCTCGTTTGTAAATACTGAAGAAAAATACTTGTTCAAGACCTCTCCTATCTCTTCTGACTCAATACACAATCTCCCGCTACTGTCCTTGATCGGACCTACCCTCGCTCTAGTCAGTCTCATATTTCTCACATATGTGTAAAAGGCCTTGGGGTTTTCCTTGATCCTACCCGCCAAAGATTTTTCATGCCCTCTCTTAGCTCTCCTAATCCCTTTCTTCAGTTCCCTCCTGGCTATCTTGTATCCCTCCTGCACCCTGTCTGAACCTTGTTTCCTCAGCCTTACTGATGTTAGGGATGTTTAATAATAATAAAATTCCTAGTATTGTATCTTCAGGTTTGAAATATCTTCATTAGTATCAATAAATCTGACCCAAACTGCGACTTATGGCCACATTTCCAATTGCTTCGCTGAACCTGAGTTCTGGTTTTAAAGTAATTTATCTTCACAGTGCCAAGCAGTTAGGATCTCGAGACAGATGCAATGTTTGCAGACTGTGATTTAATAATCTGAGCGAGAACCAGTTCCTGCAATCAGTAAGTTGTGAAAATCTGCGTATATTAATTACAGATTGTTTTCTGATCAATTTCCCCATTTGAAAACCAAAATGGAGTTGCTGATTGTATCCAATAGGAAAAAAAGACCTTCAGTGCACCCTATATTTGATTGGTTCATATAGTACAGGAACTAATGTTTTACTGAGTAGATGTTTAGGGTGGGGACTGATGTCCTGTGAAAGAGAGATGGTGGGTACAGTCATTTCACAATCTTCATTGCAGACCAGTGGGCCCTGAGCCTGGATTGAAAGTAGCTTTCACTGGTAAACCATGCAAAACACTTCCCAAATGGATAGCTGGAAAACATGGATTGGCGATAAGATCTACCATGCGGAATTAGTGAAGTCTTGCGACACTAAAACTCAGTAGAAATCGGAGTTAAACTTCTCGGATGCAAACAAGAATCTTTATTGCCTCTATTTGATTACAATTGAGAGAAACTTAAATCTATTCTCAATAAAGTCCGGCTAGCAAAAGGACTTAAAGAGAAGTAACTTATAAACAATTTGACTTTCAAAATAATACAGAAATGGTTTCTTGCTTACAGCAAAACAGCTTGCATTTACTTCAAGAGTTAGAGTGGAAAAGTGAAAATATGAAAATAAGGATAGCGAATAGTTAGATTAAAATATAGAATGATCCTGGATAAAGATGGCCATACGGACCATCACGTTTATAGGAAATCTTATCTGTCTTGAGCCATCTATCAACACCTCTATGTCGTCCTAATTGGTTTGGGTTAGAATCAAATGTATTTGATTCGACGGTTCGCTGTCAATCCTTAATGTGCAACATACATTCTGAATGTTTCATGTTTGAATATTTGTGTATGTTATGGAATGTGATTCTGTGCTATTATCAAGACTAGAGGATTTCTGCTGACTTTGCTTTATCCACATTATGAACAATAGTGCCTTCATGTTGCTATGGTGCCTGCTTCGTCCTTAATTAGATTACTGGTACAGCTCATGTCTCAATGTTAAACTGTCTTTCAAAATATGTTTGTCAGAACAATAGCTTTTTCATCTTTGCTTAGTAAAAATGTTGAGTGCTTAGTGCTGAAATCCTCAATTTAAAATGAGTATTAAAACTGGGGCTTAATATTTACACTAAGTAGCCTTCTTTTACCTATCCGATCTGTCAGGAAGTAGTTGATTCCTATCAATTGGTATCTCTGGGCTGAAACTCCCCCTATGGTGGGAGCCTGCATGTTGTTTTATTCATTTCTGGAATGTGGGAATTGATGGTAAGGACAGCATTTGTTGCCCCTGTGGTGTAGGTACACCCATAGTGCGGTTAGGTAGGGAGTTCCAGGATTTTGACCCAGCGACCACAGACAGGTTCAGAGACATCCTTGACCCTGGCACCAGGGAGGCAACATACTATCCTGCAGTCTCTTTTTCACGTCCACAGAAGTGTCTATCTGTGTCCCTTACTATAGAGTCCCTGTAACCTATCGCCCTCCCTGCTGAGCCAGTTGTGGTGCCTGATGTGGGTTGTCTGATCAGTCTGTGATCGCAATGTGGGTCACCAACTTTTTATTTCCAAGATTTTCTTTAGTGAATTGAAATTGTCAGAGTGTCTGGTGGGAATCAAACTCTTCCTTGTATATTAGCCCAGGTCTCGTTCCATTAATATAGCCACTGCACTGGCCATATCCTGGCCAGGGTTTTAGTGCCTGTGAATTGAGAAGCTGGTTCCATAGATTGGCTACTCGTTAAGTTGACGTATTTTTCACCTTTCAGCGCAGGTTGTGCACAAGGTGATTTGTTGTGGAAAACCTAATCTCATCCCTTTAAAATTCTAAATGTTATTCCTGACACTGCCCTATTCTGTTTCATACCAGGTTCTTGAACTAATTCACATTAAGGACAAATTGACTGCCCATCAATTTCAGAGAGTGGCAACAACAACCCTCCTCTCGATGGTGAAAGAACAACCTGAACTAGGGGAGGAGTACCTGCTGAGACCTCTCCTCGCTCCTCTGATCTGCTGCTTGGATACTACAGGTACGGAGATATAACAAACACCAGACTTCTGAGGATGGCTTTTGCTGCAGTCCTGGAGCCTGCAGGGACCATCAGCATGGCTGCAGGAACCATCAGCATGGCTGCAGGAACCATCAGCATGGCTGCAGGAACCATCAGCATGGCTGCAGGAACCATCAGCATGGCTGCAGGAAGCATCAGCATGGCTGCAGGAACCATCAGCATGGCTGCAGGGACCATCAGCATGGCTGCAGGAACCATCAGCATGGCTGCAGGAAGCATCAGCATGGCTGCAGGAACCATCAGCATGGCTGCAGGAACCATCAGCATGGCTGCAGGAACCATCAGCATGGCTGCAGGAAGCATCAGCATGGCTGCAGGAACCATCAGCATGGCTGCAGGAAGCATCAGCATGGCTGCAGGAACCATCAGCATGGCTGCAGGAAGCATCAGCATGGCTGCAGGAACCATCAGCATGGCTGCAGGAACCATCAGCATGGCTGCAGGAAGCATCAGCATGGCTGCAGGAACCATCAGCATGGCTGCAGGAAGCATCAGCATGGCTGCAGGAACCATCAGCATGGCTGCAGGAACCATCAGCATGGCTGCAGGAACCATCAGCATGGCTGCAGGAACCATCAGCATGGCTGCAGGAACCATCAGCATGGCTGCAGGGACCATCAGCATGGCTGGAAAGCTGGGGGAGAAGGCTGTGGCTGGGAAGCTGGGGGAGAAGGCTGTGGCTGGGAAGCTGGGGGAGAAGGCTGTGGCTGGGAAGCTGGGGGAGAAGGCTGTGGCTGGGAAGCTGGGGGAGAAGGCTGTGGCTGGAAAGCTGGGGGAGAAGGCTGTGGCTGGAAAGCTGGGGAGAAGGCTGTGGCTGGGAAGCTGGGGGAGAAGGCTGTGGCTGGAAAGCTGGGGGAGAAGGCTGTGGCTGGGAAGCTGGGGGAGAAGGCTGTGGCTGGAAAGCTGGGGGAGAAGGCTGTGGCTGGAAAGCTGGGGGAGAAGGCTGTGGCTGGGAAGCTGGGGGAGAAGGCTGTGGTGAGCAAGGCTGGTGGAAAGAAGAAGAATCCTCTGTCACGTGAGAATTTAACCTGCTAAACTCTCACTCAGTTGTAACCTAACATTGGCAATTGTCTTTGCAAAAGGTTAATGATTGACACTTCAGACGTTACTTCATGATGACTTGATTAATGTTAACCTTTTGTAAATTAAACCTTAGAGATACAAAAGTATAAATTAAAACACCACCCCTCACAGACCACACTGGTAAAAGTCCCAACATCTTACTTGTGTCTAAGTATTAGTTTGCTTATCTGAAATATTGCGTCAAAATGTTCAACCTGGGGGAGTGGGGAAGGAAGTAACAGTGGGTGGAGTGGGTGTGTTATTGTGCTGTGTCAAGTACTCTGTCCTTGTAAGTATCTTCCTGGAGCCTAGTCAGCTGTCTACCACCAGTGAGATACGAGTGCTTCGACCACTGACACCATTGAGCAAATATCCTACATTTGTACCATGAGCAGTAACAGGACAGTCTTTTTAAACTTCCCTCATTTTCTCAATGCAAAAGAAATGTCTCCTTATCTCTGTCCCAAATGATTTACCCTGAATCCTCAGGCTGTGACCCCAGGTTCTGGACACCCCCACCATTGGAAACATCCTTCCTGCATCTACCCTGTCCAGTCCTGTTAGAATTTTATAGGTTTCTATGAGACCCCTCCCTCTCATTCTTCTGAACTTCAGCAAGAACAATCCTAACCTAGTCAATCTCTCCTCATATGACAGTCCCGCCATCCCTGGAATTAGTCTGGTAAACTCGCTGCACTCCCTCGAGAGCAACAACATCCTTCCTCAGAGAAGGAGACCAAAACTGCACACAATACTCCAGGTGTGGCCTCACCAAGGCACTGTACAATTGCAGCAACACATCCCTGCTTCTATACTCAAAACCTCTCGCAATGAAGGCCAACATACCATTAGCCTTCTTTACCGCCTGCTACACCTGCATGCTTACCTTCAGCGACTGGTGCACAAAGATACCCACTTCTCGTTGCACATTCCTCTCTCTCGATTTAGAGCCATTCAGATAATTATCTGTCATCACCATCCAGGAAAAGAATTAGACCAGGTGCAGTCACTAATGTTCCCTCGTGGTCATTGATGCTGATATAGTGTATAAATTTATTATGCAAATAGATTGAAGCAGGCATGATATAGGCGGGTTTATTCATTTTTTATTCATTTTTTCGGGATGTGGGCTTCGCTGGCTAGGTCAGCATTTGTTGCCCATCCCTAATTGCCCTTGGAGAAGGTGGCAGTTAGCTGCCTTCTTGCTGCAGTCCATGTGGTGTAGGTACACCCACAGTGCTGTTAGGGAGGGAGTTCCATGATTTTTCCCCAGTGACAGTGAAGGAACAGCCGATATATTTCCAAGTCAAGATGGTGAGTGACCTGGAGGGGAACCTCCAGGTGGTGGAGTTCCCAGGTATCTGCTGCCTTTGGCCTTCTAATGGTAGTGGTCGTGGGTTTGGAAGGTTTTGTCTAAGGAACCTTGGCGAGTTCCTGCAGTGTAGATAGTACACACAGCTGACACTGTTCGTCGGTGGAGGGATTGAATGATACTTGTGGAGCCTCCCAATTATCGCCCGTGTTAACGTCCCCGCTTTGGGACACCGCTGAAGCGACATGTGGGTGCAGTCTACCTCCGGGGTTTGGCGAAGCCCTCCTCGCCGACCTATTTCCCAAGCATTGCCGCTATGCACTCCGTGGGGTTCCTCCCCTCTGTTCCTTCCGGCAGCCCCACGATTCTTAAGTTCTGTCAACACAATCTGTTCTCCTGGTTGTCGACTTTTTCTCTTGGCCCCTTCTGGGTCCTGGCCAGGCTCGCCACCTCGACTACGAGTGCCGCGATCGGGTCCCCTTGGTCCGTGGCGGCCTTCTCAAGGTCTCTTGCCATTGCTTCTTGGGCCTCAAGCCTCCGCTCCATCTTGGCCATTGCTTCCCTCAAGGGAGCCTTCGCAGCTTCCACTGCTGTCTCGACAGCTGTCAGGCGGCCTCGTTTCAGCTCCTCCCTGTGTCTTTGGAACTCTGGGGTGGTGAAGCCTGCAAGCTTGTCCATCAGCGCCCGGGTCTGCGCAGGGAGTTCTGCGAAATTGCCCCATCTGGGTCTGTGCCATCTCGTGTGGTTGCCGGCTCCAAGGCTGAGGATCTGCTCCTCTTGAACTTGCTGGCTTTTCCCCTTGTCCTTGCTGGCTTTTCCCATTGTCCTTGCTGGCTTTTCCCCTTGTCCTTGCTGGCTTTTCCCATTGTCCTTGCTGGCTTTTCCCCTTGTCCTTGCTGGCTTTTCCCCTTGTCCTTGCCGGCTTTTCCCCTTGTCCTTGCCGGCTTTTCCCCTTGTCCTTGCTGGCTTTTCCCCTTGTCCTTGCCGGCTTTTCCCCTTGTCCTTGCTGGCTTTTCCCCTTGTCCTTGCTGGCTTTTCCCCTTGTCCTTGCTGGCTTTTCCCCTTGTCCTTGCTGGCTTTTCCCCGTGTCCTTGCCGGCTTTTCCCCTTGTCCTTGCTGGCTTTTCCCCTTGTCCTTGCTGGCTTTTCCCCTTGTCCTTGCCGGCTTTTCCCCTTGTCCTTGCTGGCTTTTCCCCTTGTCCTTGCTGGCTTTTCCCCTTGTCCTTGCTGATTTTTCCCCTTGTCCTTGCTGGCTTTTCCCCTTGTCCTTGCTGGCTTTTCCCCTTGTCCTTGCTGGCTTTTCCCCTTGTCCTTGCTGGCTTTTCCCCTTGTCCTTGCTGGTTTTTCCCCTTGTCCTTGCTGGCTTTTCCCATTGCCCTTGCTGGTTTTTCCCCTTGTCCTTGCTGGCTTTTCCCATTGTCCTTGCCGGCTTTTCCCCTTGTCCTTGCTGGCTTTTCCCATTGTCCTTGCTGGCTTTTCCCATTGTCCTTGCTGGCTTTTCCCATTGTCCTTGCTGGCTTTTCCCATTGTCCTTGCTGGCTTTTCCCATTGTCCTTGCTGGCTTTTCCCATTGTCCTTGCTGGCTTTTCCCATTGTCCTTGCTGGCTTTTCCCATTGTCCTTGCTGGCTTTTCATTTGGGCGGCTAACTTTTTCATTTTTCCTTATCGGTGCAGTTAACGGAGGTTAGGCTGAGGATTTTACACCCTATCCCAATACCCCCTTAACCTAACCTACACATCGTTTTGGACACTAAGGACAATTTAGCATGGCCAATCCTCTCAACCTGCACATGTTTGGACTGTGGGAGGAAACCGGAGCACCCGGAGGAAACCCACGCACACTCTGGGATCTATAATGGATAGTGTTTAAGGATTTCTGTAAGGGGTTACGGGCCAGGCAAATTATTGGAGTGAGTGGGATGGTTTGGTGAAACAGACATGAAGAGTTGTTCTTGCTTTGTTTTTTTTTATAAATTTAGAATATCCAATTCATTTTTTCCAATTAAGGGGCAATTTAGCGTGGCCAATCCACTTATCCTGCGCATCTTTGGGTTGTGGGGGTGAAACCCACGCAGACATGGGGAGAATGTGCAAACTCCTCACAGACAGTGACCCAGGGCCGGGATTCGAACCCAGGTCCTCAGCGCCGTAGGCAGCAATGCTAACCACTGTGCCACCATGCAGCCCCTGTTCTTGCTTTGTTGATATGAGGCTGTGTGAAACGGTTCCAGATTATACTGTTTAACAGGAGTCAGTCAGAGATTTTAATGGTGATTTTGTCACTGTCCCTTCACTTTCTCTGCGAAGAGTATTTGTCAGTTTTACTGTATTACAAATCTCATGGACTCGATTTATTTGTTTCGAATCACTAGCTTTCGGAGCACTGCTCCTTCCTCAGGTGAATGAAGAGGTATGTCCCAGAAACATATATATAGACAAAGTCAAAGATGCCAGACAATGCTTAGAATGCGAGCATTTGCAGGTAATTGAATCTTTACAGATGCAGAGATAGGGGTAACCCCAGGTTAAAGAGGTGTGAATTGTCTCAAGCCAGGACAGTTGGTAGGATTTCGCAAGCCCAGGCCAGATGGTGGGGGATGAATGTAATACGACATGAATCCAAGGTCCCAGTTGAGGCCGTACTCGTGTGTGGAACTTGGCTATAAATTTCTGCTCGCCGATTCTGCGTTGTCGCGCGTCCTGAAGACCGCCTTGGAGAACGCTTACCCGGAGATCAGAGGCTGAATGCCCTTGACTGCTGAAGTGTCCCCCAACTGGAATGGAACATTCCTGCCTGGTGAATGCCGCACGATGTTTGTTCATTCGTCACTGTACCTCGGTACACGTGACAATAAACAAATAGAACATAGAACAGTACAGCACAGAACAGGCCCTTCGGCCCTCGATGTTGTGCTGAGCCATGATCACCGTACTCAAACCCACGTATCCACCCTATACCCCCAACAACCCCCCCCCCCCCCCCCCAACCTTACTTTTTAGGACACTACGGGCAATTTAGCACGGCCAATCCACCTAACCCGCACATCTTTGGACTGTGGGAGGAAACCGGAGAACCCGGAGGAAACCCACGCACACACGGGGAGGACGTGCAGACTCCACACAGACAGTGACCCAGCCGGGAATCGAACCTGGGACCCTGGAGCTGTGAAGCATTTATGCTAACCACCATGCTACCGTGCTGCCCTGAATCCAATCCAATCATCCGTTGTCGCAGCGTCTGCATGGTCTCGCCAATGTACCACGCTTCGGGACATCCTTTCCTACAGCGTATGAGATAGACAACGTTGGCTGAGTTTGTTGCTCGTTCTGAGTTAGTGTGTTTAACACTCCTCCAACAGAGGAAGTGTGCTTAACACTCGCTTGGCTCTGTTTCTTATTTCTATGCTCTGGAGTCGCCAGGTGCCGTAAGAGACACTATCACAAGCATCAAGGTCAAGTTCAAAGCAATAAAGCTATACACCAATTAGTAAGTCCAAACAATTAGAGTTTATTATAACAATTATAATAAATACTCATGCACACGCTAAAGACTAACTTATTTCTCTACCATTAAACGACTAATACTTATCTAAGAAGGAACAGGCCAGGTCAGGGAACAAGGCCTTTGTTCCGTTCTGGTCTGCAACTTCTTGTTACTACTGGTCGGCACGGGTATAAGTAATGCCCGGATCAAGGTAGCGATCATCGTTTTGGCACTTACTTATCGATGGCTGCTGCTCGACGGCTGGTGTGAAAGACTGGAGGCTGGAGTCGGAGGCCGGAGACAGGAGACCAAACCATGTGCGGGACCTTCTTTTATAGGTCCCAGGAGGTCCATGCCCCTTGGGGCGGGCTTCCTCACCTGCTGGGGATCGATTGGGCCTTTCCCCAATCTATATGATTTGAACCCCCCAATCCTAGGGTCGTTCCTTGATGTCTGGGGCGGTTCTTAGGACTCATTGTCCTGGTTTCGCTGGCTCCATCGTGTCTGCTTCTCTATTGAAAGTATCAATAGATACTTGAGTGTATCTATTGTGCCCGGGATTGTCCCGGTATCACTTCATTAGTATGTAGATGGCTTTCCCTTTAACAGCGCTACCTGAACTCTGCAGCTGTCGGGAAACTGGTTTTTGCAAGTGTCCCAATGCTTAAAGCTTCTGCAAGCTGTTTGCTTTTGACCATGTCCGTTTTTCCCTGCACTCTTTGCAGTCTTCCATTTTGTATTCACTGGTGTCCATCTTAGATGGCTACAAGTTGCACGAGTATGTACCGCGTACCTGGTGGGTGGTGTTCTCACGTGTAATGGTGGTACCCATGTCGATGATCTGGCACGTCTTGCAGAGATTGCCCTGGCAGGGTTGTGTGGTGTCGTGGTCGCTGTTCTGAAGGCTGGGTAGTTTGCTGCAAACAATGGTTTGTTTGAGGTTGTGCGGTTATTTGAAGGCCAGTAGTGGAGGTGTGGGGATGACCTTGGCAAAATGTTCATCTTCATCGATGACGTGTTGAAGGCTGCGAAGAAACTGTCGTAGTTTCTCCGTTCCAGGTAAGTACTGGACGACGAAGGGTACTCTGTCGGTTGTGTCCCGTGTGTGTCTTCTGAGGGGGTTGATGCGGTTTTTTGCTGTGGCGCATTGGAACTGCCGATCGATGAGTCGAGCGGAAGGAGCAGTTCCGAAAGCTAGTGATATGAAACAAACCTGTTGGACTTTAACCTGGTGTTGTAAGACTTCTTATTGTGCCCACCCCAGTCCAACACCGGCATCTTCACATCTTGATTTATTTGAATAATGTGGTTGAGGAATGCCTATTACTTACAATTACCTGTGGGTGAAATTTTTAGTGATATTTGCCAAGAGTCCATTAAAGAGGCGAACAAGCAACTGCAATTAGATGTAAACAGTTCAGTCAGTTCACTGAAACAGTGTCCTCTATCCTCTGGTTTTTATCTCCTTTGGACAGAATGCACGTAGCCGAAGGAGAGGGAAGGAGGGGAGCAGGGAGATGGTGGGATGGGGAGTGTAACATGGGGAACCGTGCAGGGGAAGCAAACTAAAGTCTTGACTCTTCCTCCACATGTTTTCTGTTCATTTGGCACTGATGTTTTTGCTGTTAAATAGTGAGAAGCTCAGAGTTGATCCTTGTGATGCATCCTTCAGTGTTTACAAGTTTCCTCTGCTATTGAGGCCAGATTAACCACCTCTGCATACAACTCAACTCTGTACTCCCTTCCAGAAACACCAGAGAGATCTGGGCAAGTGGGAACCGTGATTGTGGGAGAGCTGGAACTTACCAGATGTTTGGAGGATGTATACAAGGTAAGACCAATATGCTTACTAATCAAATACCTTTGCTCTGTTCGAAGTCCTGATCCTGGAGAGGTAGTGTCCGTTAGTCAGGTTTGGTGGCCTGGAATCCAGCTTCTGTGCCAGTGTGAGTATTATGGGGTGGCAGGTGGTAAGTTGCAACCAAATGCCAACGGGAAACTTGGCAAGCTATCGCACGTATTTCTGTTATGAAACATTGTGTATGTTGCAGTCAGGAGTTAAAAATTCCAATACCACTTTAGATTTTGAAAAGTAAATTAAAACATTTATAAACGCAATAAAAGAAAATTTAAATACAAGTTTACATTTACACAGCTAAAAATTAGTTTCACAGACCATTTCTGCCACACATTCTTTCTTGGTTAGACTCACAAGCACACCTTTTAGGCAACAGTCCCCATAGATATTTCATCCATTCGAATAAATGTACCACAAGGCACTCATGGTTGCAATAGGGAAAATATATGATGGTGTCTCACTCTCTGCCCCCCCCCCCCCCCCCACTCACTCCCATTTCCCCTGTGGAGGAGTCCCAAGCGATTTTGAACATAACACTGCATTTGAAAACAACAGGCACTTTTCTGGGTTGCTTCAGACTGCTCTTGTTTATTTTCACAGCCCTCTTCTGGCATACAGCACACTTCAGGGTCTTACATTGGCACAACCCCCAACACAGCTTAAATATGGTTTTTCTCTTTCGTCTTTAAAGCCTTTGTTCTGTGCACCTCTCTGAATATAAAGATCTGTCATGTTCTCCATCACCCCCACTTTTGGGTCAAATCAAACTTAGTTTGCTTTATTCGTTTCTGATCTTTGCCAGTTGTAAAACTCATTTTCACTTCTCGTTGAACTTTAACAATTAAATACATAAAAATCTTTCTTATCCCCTCATGCAAATTTCTACCCATGTTCTGTTTAGTTGTAGCACAGCTTAACTTGGTCATCTCCACTTCAAATACCCACTTTTAGACTGAGGCCCTTTTGGTGCTTTAAACCTTGCAGCCCAACTGGCTTCATGCCTCCCACGGATTAACTAGAGGTAAGATGGTGGTGATAGCTTTTTCTCCAACCAATCCGCTAACGGCCGAAGCAGTCAGCAAATATTTGTCGATCGCATTCGGGAAATATCTACAATGCTTGACCTCGGCTATTAACAGGTAAATCGAGGAGGCCTTGGCCCCCATTCGTTCAGTTCTCAAATCACCAGGCAGACCATCGAAGCACAAAGGAGCCACAATCAAACACGTGGAGACTGCAGACGTGCATTGTCTGGCCGTAATAATATGATCACCTCCTTGGAGTCCCACCTTGCCGCTGTGATCAAAGATAACGGGGCATTGAGATCCAAGCTGAATGACCTGGAAAACAGATCCAGAATCAAAATGTTTGTGTTGTGATCTGACCGGAGGGGATCGAAGGCCACACCCCTACTCATTATTGCTCAGACCTGTTCCACAAAACGATGGATGAGAATGTACTTCCATGCCCCCAGAATTAGACCGGGCCCACCGTTCACTTTGACCTAAGCCTCGCTCGGGAGATCCTCCTCGTGCCTAAATCGCCGGTTTCACGGCTTTAAGGAGGAGTTGATGCTTTGATGGTGCTTGAATTGTATGTGGGAAGGCCACTCCATAAGATTATAGCAGGACATGAGTGAAGATGCAGACTCCTTTGACCAGAAGAGCAATTTGTGCTCCATTTAATCTGGTCTGTGGCTCATTGTGTGAATGCATTTCAGGTTTGTTGTTTGGGTGTGTTCTTGATGACCGTAATTGTATATGAGGGATTTCTATAGTTCGCTCCTCACAATAATGCATTTTATTTTCGTTGTTACTATTTGGTTGACTTTCAGTCGCCCTCATGGCGCTCAAAGTTAAATAAGTTTTTACTTCCCAGTTGGGAGTCTCCCTGCTAACAAGGTGTGTTAGTTAACGGGAGTGATACTGAAGAGCCTTCTGCAACTCATAATAGTTTGTAAAATGAGCTTAGAGTTTGTGTAGAGTGTTGTGTTATTTGGAGGTTTTAGGTTGTTATTTGCTTTCGGGAGTGGGTTTGCTGGACTGCAGTGGTGAATTTGGGTTGGGCAGGGGGGTGGAGTGAGTTTTAGTTTGCTGATGGTGTCACGTGACTTGGCTCAGTGGCCACCTTGAGTGGATCTTCTTGCTTTGTCTTCTCAATTCCCCTTGTTTAATATCCCTCCTTGGCAATGGCCAACTCCTGTTGCGGGATGGTAAGAGACTCCAATCCGATTGATTACCTGGAACGTTAGGGATTTAAATGGCCCTGTAAAGTGATCGAGAGCATTCGCTATTTCTTACGAGCCTAAATTCTGATTTTCTATACAGCCTGCCCATCCCATCTGTCGAAACAGGCAAGGGTTGTGAGTTGGACTCCCTGTTATGCCCCAATGAGATTTTAAAATGCATTGGTCTTACGCAGGCAGGTAAGGCCTCTGGCCCGGATGGCTTTCTGATTTGAGTTTTATAAGAAATTTGCAGAACAACCTACTCCTTTGCTGATATTTTCAACCATGGACGGCACAGTGGCGCAGTGGCTAGCACTGTTGCCTCATGGGGCCGAGACCAGCTCTGCTCTGGGTCATTGTCCGTGTGGAGTTTGCACATTCTCCCTGTGTCTGTGGGTTTCACTCCCACAATCCAGAGATGTGCAGGATAGGTGGATTGGCCACACTAAATTGCCTCTTAATTGGGGAAAAAAAATTGGATACTCTAAATTATTGAATAAAAGATATATTCAACCACTTTATATCCCACAGTGCATTGCAGCCTGGTAAACAGCGAAGGTTGACCAGGCTGATTCCTGGGATGGCGGGACTGGCATATGAGGATTGGATTGGATTGGATTTGTTTATTGTCATGTGTACTGAGGTACAGTGAAAAGTATTTTTCTGCGAGCAGCTCAACAGATCATTAAGAACGTGAAAATGAAATAAAATAAAATAAAAGCCATAATAGGGCAACATAAGCTATACAATGTAACTACATAACACCGACATCGGGTGAAGCATACAGGGATGTAGTATTATGTCCAGGGTTTAGAGAGCCCCCCCCAAAGTGTATCATGGAGTTCACCTGACCCACACCTTTGAATAGATTGTGGTTTGGGGAGCACAGAGGCCTACCTCATAGGTGTGAAGTAATAGAGCTTTATAGTATTTTTAAATTAAAACCGTGTTTATTTATGAACCAGTTAACACTTTATAAACCCACAGTAAACATCTTGACAACTATCAACGGCAATAAATCCCCAAAGAATACAGTACTCTATAAGTAACTCTTATTCTTTCCTTGCAACATCCATAAAACAAAAAAAAAGAAACCTTTTAAGAAAGCCATCAGGTTTAACTTCTCCACTGAGACATGTACCACAATGTCTCATCTTGTTCCTCCCTCATAGTACTCTTTTACAGTCTTTGTCCCAGGTGTCACATCAAATTTATCATTGAGATATATTCTCTGCTTTACTCTATCAGACACTGTACTAAATAATGACATCCTCAGTGCATTCACCTCCATCTCAACCCCTCTTAGAACATAGAAAAATACAGCACAGAACAGGTCCTTCGGCCCATGATGTTGTGCCGAACTTTTGTCCCAGATTAAGAACAAATTAATCTACACCCGATCATTCTACCGTAATCCATGTACCTATCCAATAGCTGCCTGAAGGTCCCTAATGTTTCCGACTCAACTACTACCACAGGCAGTGCATTCCATGCCCCCGCTACTCTCTGGGTAAAGAACCTACCTCTGACATCCCCCCTATATATTCCACCATTCACCTTAAATTTATGGTCCCTTGTAATGGTTTGTTCCACCCGGGGAAAAAGTCTCTGACTGTCTACTCTATCTATTCCCCTGATCATCTTATAAACTTATATCAAGTCTCCCCTCATCCTTCTCCGTTCTAATGAGAAAAGGCCTAGCACCCTCAACCTTTCCTGGTAAGGCCTACTCTCCATTCCAGGCAACATCCTGCTAAATCTCCTTTGCACCTTTTCCAAAGCTTCCACATCCTTCCTTCCTCTTGCTCTTTCTTCTCTGAGTGCTCCCCAAGGGTCAGTCCTTCCCCCCCCCCCATTTTTCTTCAGTAAACTCACCCAAAAACAGCATTTTTCACGAGTATGCAGCCGACACCCAGCTCCAACTCACCAACTCTCTTGATCCTTGCAGCCTCTAACTGTCTGACTGCTTATATACACAATGACCCAGACAAGCAGAAGTTCCATCAATATTGGGAAGACTGAGCATTCAGCTTTTGGTCCTTCTCACAAACTTTGATCTCTGGCTAGTGACTCCGTCCCCATGGCTGGCATCTATCTGAGGCTCAATAGATTGTTCACAACTTTGGTTTGTATTTGACCCGAGGTGAGTTTTCCACAGCATATCTGCGCCATCACTACAATGTCCTGATTTCTAATTTCCTAACATCACCCCACTCTGCCTCTGGCGCAGCTCATCAGCTGATGAAAGCCTTTTGAATGCCTTGTTACCTCGAGACTTGACTATTCCAACGCATTCTATGTTTTAGGGTGGCACAGTGGTTAGCACTGCTGCCTCACAACTTTAGGGTCTTGGGTTCAATTCCAGCTTCGGGTCACTGTCTGTGTGGAGTTTGCACTTTCTCCCTGTGTCTGCATAGGTTTCTTCCAGGTACTCCAGCTTCCTCCCAGAGTCCAAAGATGTGCAGGTTAGGTGGATTGGCCATGCTAAATTGCCCTTAGTGTCCAGGGATGTGTAGGTGAGGTTAAGGGGTTACATGGATAGGGCGTGGAAGTGGGCTTGGGTGGAGTGCTCTTTCAGAGGGTCGGTACAGGCTCTATGGGCTGAAAGGTCTCCTTCTGTACTGTAGGTGTTCTGTTCCACTCTACTGTACTGTACTGTACTGTACTCCATTCTGCCCTCTGCATTCTGGAGCTCATTCTGCTCATGTCCTAACTTGCACCAAGTCTCATTCACCCACCTTCTCTGTGCTCACTAACTTATATTGGCTCCTGGTATAACAGCATCTTGATTTAAAAATTCTCATCCTTGTTTTCAAATCCATGGCCTGGGTTCTCTATATCCCTGTCATTATCTCCCAGCCTTGTCCACTGAGATCTCTGCAATCCTCCAATTCTGACCTTGTGAACATTCCTGATTTTTGGATTGATATTTGACCATTAATACTGGCATCATTGGCAGCATTACCATTGGCTGTCCAAACTCTTAGAGTTCCCTCTACTTCTCTTTCCCTGATAAGATGTTCTTTGACCAAACTCAGGTCATCTGGCCTTTGATTGCCTTATGTAGTCTGGTGTCACATTTTGCTTGACAATGCTTGTAAAGTATTTTGGGTGTTTTTATTATGTTAAAGACGCTATATAACTGCAAGTTGTTATATTCCAGAATAATTGCTTTGTCTTTTTGCTCTTTTCTTCTGAGGTGTGTGTCGTTGGCAATGACCCGAGTTCCAGGCTGTTGGAGTCTCTGAAGACAGTAATTCCAGCAATCTTTAGTCTTTACTGTTTCACACAACGAGGAGTGTCGCATTTACGGTTTGTATTTACTCAAACTCTCCTATGTCTACTTTGTACTCCATTTATTCAAAACATTTAATTTCAGCTGACGTTGGTGTAGTCAACTGTGACATAGGCAGTTGGACAGTTAGCTGAGGAACGAGAGTGCACAATGTTTGTAATGAAGAATAATGTTGTTGGTGACTGTGCTGTGACAGCACTGGAACCTGATTGGAAAGATTTAAATCTCGAGCTGTGGGAAAGTGAGTTGGTGAGTTTTTTTTTGTCACAGTTTAGAAACGCAAAGGGTTGTGTTGTGGTTGGGCTGCAGCGACCACCCCACGTTAAAAGAATCCACGCACATCTTCCACCCCAGCCAAACAAATTAATTTCTGGACCTAGAACATCAGGATCCTCATGGACAACCCAATAGCAACAGACCTAAACTTTGCACCGCCATCATAGCCCGGGAACTCCAACACCATAACATTGACTAGGGAGGCGGTGGTACAGTGGTACTGTCACTGGACTAGTAATCCAGAGAGCCAGAGTAATGCTCTGGGGACCCAGGTTCAAATCCCACCACTGCAGATGGTGAAATTTGAATTCATTAGAAACCTGGAATTAAAAGTCTAATGAACATGAAACCATTGCCGATTGTTGTAAAAACCCACCTGGTTCACTACTGTCCTTTGGGGAAGGAAATCTGCCGTCCTTACCCGGCCTGGCCTACATGTGACTCCAGACTCAGAACAATGTGGTCGACTCTTTGACTCTTAACTGCCCCTCAAGGGCAATTAGAGATGGGCAATAAATTCTGGCCAGTGACGCCCACATCCCATGAACGAATAAAAAAAGATGACATTACCACCCTGAGCGAGACACAAATGGCAGGAGATGGCCACCTTCTCCTGGAAAGGCAAACCAGAAGAAGAACACTGTCTCGACGTGGTTGGCTTCGCTATTAAAAAAATTGGTCAGGCGTCTCAATGAACCCCCGCCTGCACCCGCAGGGTAAGCAAACAATTCTTGACCTTATAGCTCACGCTGGCCCAAAAACAGCACATCACAGCCATCAAAGTTGACACCCCTCGTCTAGATGCAGTGGAAGAGGCAAAGGAGGCATTCTACTCCAGCCTCGACCAATCGCTGCCCCGCATCCCAAGGGAGACAAGCTGATTCTCCTTGGCGACTTCAGCCCTAGAGTCAGGAAGGACACAAACCTTTGGAAAGGCGTGTTAGGCAGGGAAGGCGTGGGGAAAACAAATGCCAATGGAGTCGTCCTCCTGACAAAATGTTTAGAACATGACCTGGTCATCACCAACACCCTGCTATGCCAGAGGGACATATGCCATGAAGACCTCATGGCAACACCACCACTCCAAGCATTGGCACCTAATAGACTCTATAATCATCTGGGCAAGGGATCGCAAAGACGTCCGCATCACCTGCGCCACGATTGGAACCAACGACTGCTGGACTGACCACTGACTGACCCACTCCACCATCTCCATCACCCTGGCCCCAAACCAGGCAGAAGAAACTCTGCCTCAGGAGACTCAATGTCACTGGATTCCGAGACCGTGGGAAGAACAAGCTGCTCAGTCGGTGCCTCACAGCTAATCTGGCGATGGCCAACGAGCCAGAACCGCAGAACGCCCACAGTGTCTGATTCACCAGTCAGAACCTGCGAGGAGACGCTTGGGTTCTCGACCAGGAAACACCAAGACTGGTTCAACGAGAACCATCAAGAGATCCAGGATCTCCTTGACCACAGGAGCAAGGTGTTCCTAAACTGGCAGCTCCAGTATGAAATGAAATGAAATGAAAATCGCTTATTGTCACAAGTAGGCTTCAAATGAAGTTACTGTGAAAAGCCCCTAGTCACCAAATTCCGGCGCCTGTTCAGGGAGGCTGGTACGGGAATTAAGCCGTGCTGCTGGCCTGCCTTGGTCTGCTTCCAAAGCTAGCGATTTAGCCCAGTGCTAAACCAGCCCAAACCCAAGTGAGAGGAAAGAAGCCTACAGGCAACTGAAAGCCAAGGAGCAAGAAAGAACTCGGAACATAAAGAACAGATGGTGGGTGGAAAGGGCGCAGGAGACTCAGCAACTCGCCAACAACCACGATGTGAGCGGCTTCTTCAGCGCAATGAAAACCATCTATGGTCCGAATACCCAGGGACCCACTCCACTGAAAGGCAAAGACAGAGAGGTGCTCATCAAAGACAGAGAGGCAGCCAATGCCCGCTGGGGAAAGCATTTCAAGGACCTCTTCAACCAAAACACAGCCCTCAACACAAGCGTCCTCGACACCATCGCGCAACACGCTCCCCGCCATCATCTCAGTGCAACCCCAGCTCACAATGAGGTGGAAAAGGCCATGAGGTGGAAAAGGCCATGAGGTGGAAAAGGCCACCTGATAGCTGAAGAACAGCAAGGGAGATGGAATCCCCGTAGAAGTACTAAAATACGGCGGCGATGCACTCTTGACAAGAATCCATACCTCGTCCCTTGTCTGGAAGGAAGAAAGCATGCCGGGAGATCTCAGAGACGCCTTAATGGTGACCATCTTCAAGAAAGGAAACAGGTCTGACAGCAGAAATTACACGGGGCTTTCCCCACTCACCGCCACTGGAAAGGTCATCTCGAGAATCTTCCTAACCCGCCTCCTCCCGGTGGCTGAAGAGCTCCTCCCTGAGTCTCAGTGCTGCTTCCGCCCATCAAGAGGCTCAATGGACATGATCTTCAGCACGAGACAAATCCAGGAAATGTGCATGGAGCACTGGAACGACGGAGGTTGAGGGGCGACCTGACAGAGGTCTACAAAATTATGAGGGGCATAGACAGAGAGGATAGTCAGAGGCTTTTTCCCAGGGTAGAGGGGTCAATTACTAGGGGGCATAGGTTTAAGGTGCGAGGGGCAAGGTTTAGAGGAGATGTACGAGGCAAGTTTTTTTTTACACAGAGGGTAGTGGGTGCCTGGAACTCGCTGCCGGAGGAGGTGGTGGAAGCAGGGACGATAGTGACATTTAAGGGGCATCTTGACAAATACATGAATAGGATGGGAATAGAGGGATACGGACCCCGGAAGTGTAGAGGATTTTAGTTTAGACGGGCAGCATGGTCGGTACGGGCTTGGAGGGCCGAAGGGTCTGTTCCTGTGCTGTACTGTTCTTTGTTCTTTGTTGTTCTTCGACTCTGTCAACCGTGAGGGATTGTGGAGCATACTCAAATTTGTCTGTCTACAGAAATTGGTCACCAGCCTCCGCCTGCTCCACAATGACGTGCAAGCAGTGATCCTCACCAGCAGAACCACCACAGACCCAATATATGTGCAAAGTGGTGTCAAACAGGCTGCATCATAGCACCAACGCTCTTCTCCATCTTCCTTGCAGCAACACTCCATCCTTCACTACCGCTGGAGTGGAGCTAACATACCAGACAAGTGGGAAACTGTTCAACTTCCAACGCCTCCAGGCCAGAAGCAAGACTACCCCGACCTCTGTCAGCGAGCTGCAGTACACAGACGATGCCTGTGTGTGCGCGCACTCTGTCAGCGAGCTGCAGTACACAGACGATGCCTGTGTGTGCGCGCACTCTGTCAGCGAGCTGCAGTACACAGACGACGCCTGTGTGTGCGCGCACTCTGTCAGCGAGCTGCAGTACACAGACGATGCCTGTGTGTGCGCGCACTCTGTCAGCAAGCTGCAGTACACAGACGACGCCTGTGTGTGCGCGCACTCTGTCAGCGAGCTGCAGTACACAGACGATGCCTGTGTGTGCGCGCACTCTGTCAGCGAGCTGCAGTACACAGACGACGCCTGTGTGTGCGCGCACTCTGTCAGCGAGCTGCAGTACACAGACGACGCCTGTGTGTGCGCGCACTCTGTCAGCGAGCTGCAGTACACAGACGACGCCTGTGTGTGCGCGCACTCAAGAGGCCGAGCTACAAACCATCATCGACACATTCATTGCGGCATCTGACACTAAACATCCAAAAAACAAAGGTTCTCTACCAGCCCGCTCCTGCCACACAAAACTGTCCCCCCTGACCATCAAGATCCACAGTGAGCCCCTGGACAATGTGGATTATTTCCCATACCTCGGGAGCCTCCTCTCGGTGCGAGCAGACATTGATGACAAAATCCAACATTGACACCAATGCAATCTTCAGACGCCTGAGGAACAGAATGTTCGAAGACCAAGACATCAAACCCAGCGCGGAGCTCAGGGTCTACAGAGCAGCCATGGTCCCTGCCCTCCTGTATGCATCAAAACATGGACAATGTACAGCAGACACCTCGAATCCTTGGAGAGATATCACCAACGCTGCCACTGCAAAATCCTGCAAATCCACTGGCAGGATAGATGTACCAACGTGAGCGTCCGTTCTCGGGCCAATATCCCCAGTATCAGGGCACTGGTCACACTCAGCCAGCTGCGATGGGCGGGTCACATTGCCCGCATGTCAACACAAGACTCCCAAAAGAAGTGCTCTACCTTGAGCTCTGCCATGGCAAGTGATCACTAGGAGGGCAGAGGAAACGCCACAAGGATACTCTGAAGGCCTCCCGAAATAAATGCAACATTCCCACCGACAAGTGGAAATCACTTTCCATTGAACACTCAAACTGGAGAAGCATTCGCGAAGGCATCAATCAGCTCGGGCATCGCAGTGTGGAGCACGCGGAGGCCAAGCGTAAACAGCAGAGAGAAGCCAGAGCGTTTCACCCACCTCATCAAAGACTACCTGCCAAACCTGTGGCACAGTCTGCAGATCCACGATCGGACGATTCGGCCACCGCAGAACCCACCCTCGCCAGAGTGGCAGGAAGTCATCCACGCCTCTGAGGGACTTCTCAAGAAGAAGGAGAGTTGTGCTGAGTAATAGTTACAGTTGGGAGTTGTAAGTTGCAGTTCTGTGTGGCTTGGGGATAAATGATTCCAACAGCAGACACAAAAAGAATTATTGGTGGAGGGAGAAATCTGGTGCCTCCTTGTGGAGAGGTGTCGGTTCACAATGGGGTTGGAGAGACGGATAGTTTGACGAGTAAGGGGAACCCAGGTGAGATAGAAAGCAAGGAACTATAGAAATTGGTCCTAATTAACAGATGCTGTGTTTTCACTGCTTGTAAAAATAAGGATAAAGATTGTTGGAAGGAAAACCTGAATACAGAACACAACACCACTGGGCAGAAACTTCCAAAAGAGGTGAGCAGAAGGGAAATGTAATATTTTCTGGAATTAAAGTCAGACTCTGAGCATCCTTTCTCTGCACAATCAAGAGTTCTACAAGGTATAAATCAGATTCAGACCTTGTATCTGAATGCAAGCAGCAATGTTAGCAAAAGGAATGAATTGTTCTGGTGGACAATGCAGAGACATGGCTGGAGGGTGACCAAGACGGGCACCTGAATGTTGAAGGGTATTTCACACATTGGAATGATAGGAAGTTCAGGAGAGGTGGCAGGGTATCTGTTAATGCGGGAGAGGTGGCAGGGTATCTCTGTTAATGCGGGAGAGGTGACAGGGTATCTCTGTTAATGCGGGAGAGGTGGCAGGGTATCTCTGTTAATTCGGGAGAGGTGGCAGGGTATCTGTTAATGCGGGAGAGGGGGCAGGGTATCTCTGTTAATGCGGGAGAGGTGGCAGGGTATCTGTTAATGCGGGAGAGGTGGCAGGGTATCTCTGTTAATGCGGGAGAGGTAGCAGGGTATCTGTTAATGCGGGAGAGTTGGCAGGGTATCTCTGTTAATGCGGGAGAGGTGGCAGGGTATCTCTGTTAATGCGGGAGAGGTAGCAGGGTATCTCTGTTAATGCGGGAGAGGTGGCAGGGTATCTCTGTTAATGCGGGAGAGGTGGCAGGGTATCTCTGTTAATGCGGGAGAGGGGACAGGGTATCTGTTAATGCGGGAGAGGTGGCAGGGTATCTGTTAATGCGGGAGAGGTGGCAGGGTATCTGTTAATGCGGGAGAGGTGGCAGGGTATCTGTTAATGCGGGAGAGGTGGCAGGGTATCTGTTAATGCGGGAGAGGTGGCAGGGTATCTGTTAATGCGGGAGAGGTGGCAGGGTATCTGTTAATGCGGGAGAGGTGGCAGGGTATCTGTTAATGCGGGCGAGGTGGCAGGGTATCTCTGTTAATGCGGGAGAGGTGGCAGGGTATCTGTTAATGCGGGAGAGGTGGCAGGGTATCTCTGTTAATGCGGGAGAGGTGGCAGGGTATCTGTTAATGCGGGAGAGGTGGCAGGGTATCTGTTAATGCGGGAGAGGTGGCAGGGTATCTGTTAATGCGGGAGAGGCGGCAGGGTATCTGTTAATGCGGGAGAGGTGGCAGGGTATCTGTTAATGCGGGAGAGGTGGCAGGGTATCTGTTAATGCGGGAGAGGTGGCAGGGTATCTCTGTTAATGCGGGAGAGGTGGCAGGGTATCTGTTAATGCGGGAGAGGTGGCAGGGTATCTCTGTTAATGCGGGAGAGGTGGCAGGGTATCTCTGTTAATGCGGGAGAGGTGGCAGGGTATCTGTTAATGCGGGAGAGGTGGCAGGGTATCTGTTAATGCGGGAGAGGGGGCAGGGTATCTGTTAATGCGGGAGAGGTGGCAGGGTATCTGTTAATGCGGGAGAGGTGGCAGGGTATCTCTGTTAATGCGGGAGAGGTGGCAGGATATCTCTGTTAATGCGGGAGAGGCGGCAGGGTATCTGTTAATGCGGGAGAGGTGGCAGGGTATCTGTTAATGCGGGAGAGGTGGCAGGGTATCTCTGTTAATGCGGGAGAGGTGGCAGGGTATCTCTGTTAATGCGGGAGAGGGGGCAGGGTATCTCTGTTAATGCGGGAGAGGTGGCAGGGTATCTGTTAATGCGGGAGAGGTGGCAGGGTATCTGTTAATGCGGGAGAAGGGGCGGGGTATCTTTAATGCGGGAGAGGTGGCAGGGTATCTCTGTTAATGCGGGAGAGGTGGCAGGGTATCTCTGTTAATGCGGGAGAGGTGGCAGGGTATCTGTTAATGCGGGAGAGGTGGCAGGGTATCTCTGTTAATGCGGGAGAGGTGGCAGGGTATCTGTTAATGCGGGAGAGGTGGCAGGGTATCTGTTAATGCGGGAGAGGTGGCAGGGTATCTGTTAATGCGGGAGAGGTGGCAGGGTATCTGTTAATGCGGGAGACGTGGCAGGGTATCTCTGTTAATGCGGGAGAGGTGGCAGGGTATCTCTGTTAATGCGGGAGAGGTGGCAGGGTATCTGTTAATGCGGGAGAGGTGGCAGGGTATCTGTTAATGCGGGAGAGGTGGCAGGGTATCTCTGTTAATGCGGGAGAGGTGGCAGGGTATCTCTGTTAATGCGGGAGAGGTGGCAGGGTATCTGTTAATGCGGGAGAGGTGGCAGGGTATCTGTTAATGCGGGAGAGGGGGCAGGGTATCTGTTAATGCGGGAGAGGTGGCAGGGTATCTCTGTTAATGCGGGAGAGGTGGCAGGGTATCTCTGTTAATGCGGGAGAGGTGGCAGGGTATCTGTTAATGCGGGAGAGGTGGCAGGGTATCTCTGTTAATGCGGGAGAGGTGGCAGGGTATCTGTTAATGCGGGAGAGGTGGCAGGGTATCTGTTAATGCGGGAGAGGTGGCAGGGTATCTCTGTTAATGCGGGAGAGGTGGCAGGGTATCTGTTAATGCGGGAGAGGTGGCAGGGTATCTCTGTTAATGCGGGAGAGGTGGCAGGGTATCTCTGTTAATGCGGGACAGGTGGCAGGGTATCTGTTAATGCGGGAGAGGTGGCAGTGTATCTCTGTTAATGCGGGAGAGGTGGCAGGGTATCTCTGTTAATGCGGGAGAGGTGGCAGGGTATCTGTTAATGCGGGAGAGGTGGCAGGGTATCTGTTAATGCGGGAGAGGTGGCAGGGTATCTGTTAATGCGGGAGAGGTGGCAGGGTATCTGTTAATGCGGGAGAGGTGGCAGGGTATCTGTTAATGCGGGAGAGGTGGCAGGGTATCTGTTAATGCGGGAGAGGTGGCAGGGTATCTGTTAATGCGGGAGAGGTGGCAGGGTATCTGTTAATGCGGGAGAGGTGGCAGGGTATCTGTTAATGCGGGAGAGGTGGCAGGGTATCTGTTAATGCGGGAGAGGTGGCAGGGTATCTGTTAATGCGGGAGAGGGGACAGGGTATCTGTTAATGCGGGTGAGGTGGCAGGGTATCTGTTAATGCGGGTGAGGTGGCAGGGTATCTGTTAATGCGGGTGAGGTGGCAGGGTATCTGTTAATGCGGGTGAGGTGGCAGGGTATCTCTGTTAATGAAGGGTGCCATTAGTTCAGTATGCAGAAAAAAACGTCACTTCAAAGAGCTAAATGTTGAATTAGTTTGGGTAGAGGTAAGAAATAGTAAAGTTAAGAAGTCACTTGTGAGGACCTCCAGTTGCGGCAATGAGTGAGTGAGCCGCACATTCGGGGGCTCTCACTCCGGCGGGACTTAAGGACCTGGTTCCCGGTTTTGCTGGACTGTGGAGCGGTTAAAGGGCGGCCACGGAGGTGTGGAGGAGCGGGCAGAGCTGCATGGAACGGCGGGAGAGCAGAAAGCAGCAGAAACGGGAGAGGAAGGGACAAAGGCAAGGTGCAGGGGAAGCTGACCCGGGACCCAAGATGGCGGACATGCGGACCCTGGACCCGGCGATCCAGCAAGCGCTGAAAAACATGCTGCAGGTTATTAAAAGCAGCTTTGAGCCGTTGAAGTGGGATAACTTGGACCCACTTCAGAAGGCAGTGGATCAGCTGAACCAGAGGCTGGATGCCCAGGACGAAAAAGTTAAGGATCTGGGAGCGGCGGTGGAGGAGCAGGCGGACACGCAGACGATTGCGGTGCTAGAAGACGACGGATTGAAGGAGAGGCAGAGAAGACTGCTGGACAGAGTAGAGGAGCTGGAAAATAGAGCCCGCAGACAAAATCTGAGGATGGTCGGCCTCCCGGAGGGCTAGTGGGGGCACACAGAGTGCAGGCGAGGCAGGTGCGTGTCCCCCCCCCCCCGTCCGATGGTGATTAGGTTCCACAGGTTCGTGGACAAGGAGCGGGTGCTGTGGTGGGCAAAGAGCGCCAAGAGCAGCACGTGGAATAACAGTGTTCTCCACATCTACCAGGACCTAAGCCAGGAGGTGGCTAGGTGGCGAGCAGCCTTTAAACAAGTTAAGGAGGTGTTGTTCAATCAGACCGGGTGGCCGGTCAGCAATGGGGGTCAAAGACGTGGGTTGGGGGCTTTCGTTTTATTTATGTTTATGGTTTGTTAGGTTTGTTTTGGGTGGGTGTTGTATGGGTACTGGGGTATTGCGGGGTTATTTTATTAATGCTCGGACAGGGACGAGGGTTAACACTTTTCTGTGTACGCGGCGGGAACTGTATTGTACCTGGAGCAGCCTCGCGGGGCGGTTTGAGGTTTACATTTTGTTTGACCTTCCTGTGTTAGTGAGATTGCTCCAGTGGGTTGGAGGGGGGGATGGGGCGCTGGGGAGTGGGGATGAGGTCGGGGAAACAATGGGAGTGGGACAAGTGGGTGCCAGAGTGATGAGTCACCGTGCTAGCAGATTGACTAGTCAGGTGGGGGGGGGGGGGGGGGGGGGGGAGAGAGAGAGAGAGAGAGAGAATACAGCCAATGGATGGCTGCGGTGGGATTGCTGGGGGGGGGGGGATTATTCTGCTCACGTGGGGGGGATCTGAAGTAGGCAAAGGGAAGGAGGTCGGGGGTGGAGGCGAGCCAAGAATGGCGCGGCGCACGGGCCGGGGTCGGGCTCGAGAAAGGTTATGGCTGACCGGCGGGGGGGGGAGTGGGTTGTGCCCCCCAACCAGGCTGATCACCTGGAATGTCAGGGGACTAAATGGGCCAGTTAAAAGGGCACGTGTGTTCGCGCATTTGCAGGCTCTGAAGGCGGACGTAATTATGTTGCAGGAGACACATCTGAAAGTGTCTGACCAGACTAGGCTAAAGAAGGGCTGGATTAGCCAGGTCTTCCACTCGGGCTTGGATTCTAAGTCCAGGGGGGTAGCAATTTTGATCAATAAGTGGGTTCAATTTGAGGCAGAAGGCGTAGTCGCAGACAGGGGGGCAGATTCCTGATGGTAAGGGGCAAACTGGAGGGGAGAAGACTGGTGCTGGTGAATATATATGCTCCGAACTGGGACGGCGTGGACTTTATCAAAAGAGTGCTGGGGAAGATCCTGGACCTAGACTCACGTAAGTTGATAATGGGGGGAGGGACTTTAATATGGTTCCTGACCCGGGGCTGGACCGGTCATGTCCCAGAACGCGTAGACTCCCAGCAATGGCAAGGGAGCTGAAAGGGTTCATGGAGCAAATGGGGGCAGTGGACCCCTGGAGAGCCAGACAGCCGACGGGAAGGGGTTACTCGTTTTACTCGCATGTTCATAAAGTATACGCTAGGATTGATTTATTTATCCTGAGCAGGGACTGTGTAGGGGAGGTAAAGAATACGGAATATTCGGCAATCACTATCTCGGACCATGCCCCGCACTGGGTGGACCTGCAGGTCGGGGGGGGGGCGAATTACCAACGCCCGCAATGGAGGCTAGACGTAGGATTGTTGTCGGAGATGGGGATATGTGAGAGACTTCGGAAGTGTATGCAAAACTACTTGCAGGTGAACGATACGGGGGAGGTTTCAGCAGTGACCCTGTGGGAGGCGCTGAAGGCAGTAGTGAGGGGGGAGCTGATCTCAATTCGGGCTCACAGGGTCAGGGCGGACAGAGCAGAAATGGACAGACTGGTTAGGGAAATGTATTGGATAGACGAGGAGCATCCGGGGGAGGACCTACTCAGGGAGAGACGGAGATTACAGGCGGAACTGGGGGTGCTATCCACGAGTAGGGCCGTGGAACAACTTAGGAAGGTGAGGGGAGTGGTGTATGAGCATGGGGAGAAGGCCAGCAGATTGCTAGCACAGCAACTCAGGAAGAGGGAGGCGGCCAGGGAAATAAGTAGAATGACTGATGGGGAGGGGAGCAGAGTGGAGGATCCGGCAGGACTGAATAAGGTATTCAGGGACTTCTATAGTAGGCTGTATACTTCAGAACCCCCGGAACAGCCGGAGGAGATGAAAAGGTTCCTGGACGGGCTAACATTCCCAACAGTAGGTTGAGGGCGAGTGGATGGGCTGGGGGCCCCGATTAGAGTGGAGGAGATATTGGGGGGCCTAAAGGCCATGCAGTCGGGGAAAGCCCCGGGGCCGGATGGATACCCAGTAGAGTTTTACAAGAAGTTCTCTGAGTTAGTGGGACCGGTCTTGACGAGGGTTTTTAATGAGGCAAGGGACTGAGGGATCCTGCCGCCGCCGATGTCGCAAGCCACCATCTCGCTGATACTGAAGCGGGACAAGGACCCGGAATCCTGCGGGTCATACAGGCCAATCTCCCTGATCAATGTGGATGCCAAGCTCCTGGCAAAGGCGATTAGAATTGAGGACTGCAAACCAGAGGTGATTGGGGACGATCAGACAGGGTTTGTGAAAGGCAGGCAGCTGACAGCTAACTTGAGAAGATTGCTTAATGTGATCATGATGCCCCTGACGGGCAAGGAGGTGGAGGTAGTGTTGGCAATGGGCGCAGAGAAGGCCTTCGATCGGGTGGAGTGGGGCTATCTGTGGGAGGTGCTTGGACGATTTGGGTTCGGGGAGGGACTGGTGAATTGGGTCAGACTACTGTACCAGGCCCCAAAAGCTAGCGTTAGGATGAACAGGGTAGTGTCAGATTATTTCAGACTACATTGTGGGACCAGACAGGGGTGCCCACTCTCCCCGTTGCTGTTTGCGTTGGCCATAGAGCCGTTGGCGATTGCATTGAGAGCTGCGAAGGGATGGAGGGAATGACCGGGGGGGGGGGGGGGGGGGGGGAGAAACATAGGGTCTCTCTCTATGCGGACGATCTGCTCCTGTACATGTCGGACCCACTGGCCGGGATGGAAAATATACTGCAAACATTGAGGAAGTTTGGCCGGTTTTCAGGGTACAAATTAAATATGGCCAAGAGTGAGAAGGGGCCAGGAGAATAGACTGAAGGAGCTGCCATTTAGGCTGGTTGAGGAAAGTTTCCGGTACTTGGGATACAGGTAGCACGCGACTGGGCAGGTTGCACAAGTTAAATTTGGCCAGGGTGGTGGAACAAATGAAGAGGGAGTTTCGGAGATGGGATGCACTCCCGCTGTCACTGGCGGGGAGGGTGCAGACTGTAAAGATGACAATCCTCCCTAGATTCAAGTTCATCTTCCAGTGCCTCCCGATCTTTATCCCACAGTCCTTCAAAAGGACTGGCAAAATCATCATGAGCTTTGTTCGGGCGGGAAAACCCCTGCGGGTGAAGAAGGCGATGCTTGAAAGGAGCCACAGCGAGGGAGGGCTGGCATTGCCGAGTCTGATCAACTACTACTGGGCGGCTAACATAGCCATGATAAGGAAGTGGATGGTGGGTACGAGGTCTATCTGGGAGCGGGTGGAGGCGGCTTCGTGCGGGGGCACCAGTTTGGCAGCCCTGGTCACGGCTCCCCTACCGCTGTCGCCGGCCAGGTACTCCACCAGCCCGGTAGTGGGGGCGGCCCTGCGGATATGGGGCCAGTGGAGGAGGCATGTAGGGGAGGTGGGTGCCTCGGTCTGGTCTCCAATATGTGATAATCATCGATTTGCCCCCAGCATCCACATGGCGGCGGGCGGGGGTGAGGAGGGTGGGCGATATGTTCCTGGAGGGGAGCTTTGCGAGTTTGAGGGGCTTGGAGGAGAAATTTGGGCTGGTAAGGGGAAATGACTTTAGGTACTTACAGATGCGGGACTTTGTCCGCAGAGAGGTCCCATCCTTCCCACGCCTCCCGCCAAAAGGGATCCAAGACAGAATAGTCTCTAGAGGAGAAGGACGAGAGGGTACGGATATTTACAAGGTGCTCATGAAGGGGGAAGAGGGGGCAGCACGGTGGCGCAGTGGTTAGCATTGCTGCCCACGGCACTGAGGACACGGGTTCGAATCCCGGCCCTGGGTCACTGTCCGTGTGGAGTTTGCACATTCTCCCAGTGTCTGTTTGGGTTTCACCCCCAAAAACCCAAAAAGATGTGCAGGATAGGTGGATTGGCCACACTAAATTGCCCCTTAATTGGGAAAAGTAATTGGGTACTCTAAATTTATTTTTAAAAATGGGGGGAAGAGGCCCAGACGGAGGAACTGAAACTCAAATGGGAGGAGGAGCTTGGCGGGGAGATGGAGGACGGGCTGTGGGTTGAAGCCGCAACATGTGCCAGGCTCGGCCTGATTCAGTTTAAGGTTGTTCACCGGGCCCACACGACGGTAGCTCGGATGAGCAAATTCTTTGGGGTAGAGGATAAGTGCGCTAGATGCAGGGGAGGACCAGCTAATCACGTTCACATGTTTTGGGCATGTCCTAAGCTTAGGGGGTACTGGGAGGGATTTGCGGGGATCATGTCCCGGGTGCTAAAAACAAGGGTGGCGATGGGTCCAGGGGTGGCAATTTTTGGGGTTTCGGAAGACCCGGGAGTCCAGGGCGAGAAAGAGGCCGATGTTTTGGCCTTTGCTTCTCTAATAGCCCAGCGACGAATACTGCTGACATGGAGGGACTCAAAACCCCCGAAGACTGAACTATGGCTTTCGGACATGTTTTCTGGGTCTGGAAAAAATTAAGTTCGCCTTGAGGGGATCTGTACTGGGGTTCGCCCGAAGGTGGCAACCATTCATCGACTTCTTCGCGGGAGAGTGAGCGTCAGCAGTGGGGGGGGGGAGATTAGAGTAGGAGGGATAAATAGGCGGGTAGTGTCTATGGGAGAGGAGCGGGCTTATGCAGTATGGTTTGATTAAAGTATTGATTTTACGTTGATGTTTGCACATTTTTGCCTTTTTTTTTGTTATCTGTAACTGTTTACAATGCCGAAAAATACCTCAATAAAATTGTTTGATTTTTTTAAAAAAGTCACTTGTGGGAGTAGTTTATCGGCCCCCAAACAGTAGTTACACTGTGGGACATGGTGCACAGGAAGAAATGAATGAGCTGTGTAAGAAAGGTACCACAATAATCATCGAAGCATAGCAAACAGGAGCAGGAGGAGGCCATTGAGCCCATTGAGCCTGCTGTTCCATTCAATATGATCGTGACTGATCCTCTATCTCAATGCTGACTCCTACAGCAAGTCACTAGGAAAGCGGACAGAACATTATTGTTTATTATGAGGTGAATCGATTACAAAAGTGGGGAAGTTATGTTTCAGTTGTACAGGGTACTAGTGAGACCACATCTGGAGTATTGTGAACAGTATTAGTCTCCTTATTTAAGGAAAGATGTAAATGTGTCAAACATTTCAGAGAAGGTTTACTAGACTAATACCTGGAATGGGTGGGTTGTCTAAAGAGGAAAGGTTCAATAGGCTGAGCTTGTATCCACTGGAGTTTAGACAAGTAAAAGCTGACTTGATTGAAACATGTAGGATGCTGAGTGGTATTGACAGGATGCTGAGGGGAAGGTGGATGCTGAGGGGTGGGTGGATGCTGAGGGGTATTGACAGGGTGGATGCTGAGGGGTATTGACAGGGTGGATGCTGAGGGGTATTGACAGGGTGGATGCTGAGGGGTATTGACAGGGTGGATGCTGAGGGGTATTGACAGGGTGGATGCTGAGGGGTATTAAGAACATAGGAACTAGGAGCAGGAGTAGGCCATCTGGCCCCTCGAGCCTGCTCCGCCATTCAATTAGATCATGGCTGATCTTTTGTGGACTCAGCTCCACTTTCCGGCCCGAACACCATAACCCTTAATCCCTTTATTCTTCAAAAAACTATCTATCTTTACCTTAAAAACATGTAATGAAGGAGCCTCAACTGCTTCACTGGGCAAGGAATTCCATAGATTCACAACCCTTTGGGTGAAGAAGTTCCTCCTAAACTCAGTTCTAAATCTACTTCCCCTTATTTTGAGGCTATGCCCCCTAGTTCTGCTGTCACTCGCCAGTGGAAACAACCTGCCCGCATCTATCCTATCTATTCCCTTCATAATTTTAAATGTTTCTATAAGATCCCCCCTCATCCTTCTAAATTCCAACGAGTACAGTCCCAGTCTACTCAACCTCTCCTCATAATCCAACCCCTTCAGCTCTGGGATTAACCTAGTGAATCTCCTCTGCACACCCTCCAGCGCCAGTACGTCCTTTCTCAAGTAAGGAGACCAAAACTGAACACAATACTCCAGGTGTGGCCGCACTAACACCTTATACAATTGCAACAAAACCTCCCTAGTCTTAAACTCCATCCCTCTAGCAATGAAGGACAAAATTCCATTTGCCTTCTTAATCACCTGTTGCACTTGTAAACCAACCTTCTGTGACTCATGCACTAGCACACCCAAGTCTCTCTGAACAGCGGCATGCTTTAATATTTTATCGTTTAAATAATAATCCCGTTTGCTGTTATTCCTACCAAAATGGATAACCTCACATTTGTCAACATTGTATTCCATCTGCCAGACCCGAGCCCATTCACCTAACCTATCCAAATCCCTCTGCAGACTTCCAGTATCCTCTGCACTTTTCGCTTTACCACTCATCTTAGTGTCATCTGCAAACTTGGACACATTGCCCTTGGTCCCCAACTCCAAATCATCAATGTAAATTGTGAACAATTGTGGGCCCAACACGGATCCCTGAGGGGCACCACTAGCTACTGATTGCCAACCAGAGAAACACCCATTTATCCCAACTCTTTGCTTTCTATTAATTAACCAATCCTCTATCCATGCTACTACTTTACCCGAAATGCCATGCATCTTTATCTTATGCAGCAACCTTTTGTGTGGCACCTTGTCAAAGGCTTTCTGGAAATCCAGATATACCAAATCCATCGGCTCCCCGTTATCTACTGCACTGGTAATGTCCTCAAAAAATTCCACTAAATTAGTTAGGCATGACCTGCCTTTAACGAACCCATGCTGCGTCTGCCCAATGGGACAATTTCTATCCAGATGCCTCGCAATTTCTTCCTTGATGATAGATTCCAGCATCTTCCCTATTACCGAAGTTAAACTCACTGGCCTATAATTTCCTGCTTTCTGCCTACCTCCTTTTTTAAACAGTGGCGTCACGTTTGCTAATTTCCAATCCACCGGGACCACCCCAGATTCTAGTGAATTTCGGTAAATTATCACTAGTGCATCTGCAATTTCCCTAGCCATCTCTTTTAGCACTCTGGGATGCATTCCATCAGGGCCAGGAGACTTGTCTACCTTTAGCCCCATTAGCTTGCCCATCACTCCCTCCTTAGTGATAACAATCCTCTCAAGGTCCTCACCTGTCATAGCCTCATTTCTATCAGTCGCTGGCATGTTATTTGTGTCTTCCACTGTGAAGACCGACCCAAAAAACCTGTTCAGTTCCTCAGCCATTTCCTCATTTCCCATTATTAAAACTCCCTTCTCATCCCTAAAGGACCAATATTTACCTTAGCCACTCTTTTTTGTCTTATATATTTGTAAAAACTTTTACTGTCTGTTTTTATATTCTGAGCAAGTTTACTCTCATACTCTATCTTACTCTTCTTTATAGCTTTTTTAGTAGCTTTCTGTTGCCCCCTAAAGATTTCCCAGTCCTCTAATCTCCCAGCAATCTTTGCCACTTTATATGCTTTTTCCTTCAATTTGATACTCTCCCTTATTTCCTTAGATATCCACGGTCGATTTTCCCTCTTTCTTCCGTCCTTCCTTTTTGTTGGTATAAACCTTTGCTGAGCACTGTGAAAAATCGCTTGGAAGGTTCTCCACTGTTCCTCAACTGTTCCACCATAAAGTCTTAGCTCCCAGTCTACCTTAGCTAGTTCTTCTCTCATCCCCTTGTAATCTCCTTTGTTTAAACACAAAACACTAGTATTTGATTTTACTTTCTCACCCTCCATCTGTATTTTAAATTCCACCATATTGTGATCGCTCCTTCCGAGAGGATCCCTAACTATGAGATCATGAATCAATCCTGTCTCATTACACAGGACAAGATCTAGGACCGCTTGTTCCCTCGTAGGTTCCATTACATACTGTTCTAGGAAACTATCGCGGATACATTCTATAAACTCCTCCTCACGGTTGCCTTGACCGACCTGGTTAAACCAATCGACATGTAGATTAAAATCCCCCATGATAACTGCTGTACCATTTCTACATGCATCAGTTATTTCTTTGTTTATTGCCTGCCCCACCATCTCGTTACTATTTGGTGGCCGATAGACTACTCCTATCAGTGACTTTTTCGCCTTACTATTCCTGATTTCCACCCAAATGGATTCAACCTTATCCTCCATAGCACCGATGTCATCCCTTACTATTGCCCGGATGTCATCCTTAAATATCAGAGCAACACCACCTCCCTTACCATCCACTCTGTCCTTCCGAATAGTTTGATACCCTCGGATATTTAACTCCCAGTCGTGACCATCCTTTAACCATGTTTCAGTAATGGCCACTAAATCATAGTCATTTACGATGATTTGTGCCACCAACTCATTTACTTTATTCCGAATACTACGAGCATTCAGGTAAAGTACACTTATGTTGGTTTTTTTACCTCTGTTTTGAATCTTAACATCTCCAGTTTTATTCAGTTTGTTATTACTGGGCCTATTCACTGTGCTCCCCTCAGTCACTGGACCTTGTACTGTCGCCCTGATGGATTTCTGACTATGTCTTCTCTGCCTTGCACTTTTCCCCTTACTTCCTTTTGTTTCTGTTCCTGTTTTACTACCTTCCAACTTCCAGCATTGGTTCCCATCCCCCTGCCACATTAGTTTAAACCCTCCCCAACAGCTCTAGAAAACACCCCCCCTAGGACATCGGTTCCAGTCCTGCCCAAGTGCAGACCGTCCGGTTTGTACTGGTCCCACCTCCCCCAGAACCGGTCCCAATGCCCCTGGAATTTGAATCCCTCCCTCTTGCACCATCTCTCGAGCCACGCATTCATCCTATCTATCCTGACATTCCTACTCTGACTAGCTCGTGGCACTGGTAGCAATCCTGAGATTACTACCTTTGGGGTCCTACTTTTTAGTTTAACTCCTAACTCCCTGAATTCCGCTTGTAGGACCACATCCCGTTTTTTACCTATATCGTTGGTGCCTATGTGCACCACGACAGCTGGCTGTTCACCCTCCCCCCCCCCCCAGAATGTCCTGCAGCCGCTCCGAGACATCCTTGACCCTTGCACCAGGGAGGCAACATACCATCCTGGAGTCTCGATTGCGTCCACAGAACCGCCTGTCTATTCCCCTTACGATCGAGTCCCCTATCACTATAGCCCTGCCATTTTTCTTCCTGCCCTGCTGTGCAGCAGAGCCAGCCATGGTGCCATGAACCTGGCTGCTGCTGCCTTCCCCTGGTGAGCCATCTCCCTCAACAGTATCCAAAGCGGTATATCTGTTTTGCAGGGAGATGACCGCAGGGGACACCTGCACTGCCTTCCTACTCTTGCTCTTTCTTTTGGTCACCCATTTTCTATCTCCCTCAGTAACCTTCACCTGCGGTGTGACCAACTCGCTAAACGTGCTATCCACGACCTCCTCAGCATGGCGGATGCTCCAAAGTGAGTCCATCCGCAGCTCCAGAGCCGTCAAGCGGTCTAACAAGAGCTGCAACTGAACACACCTCTTGCACGTGAAGGAGCCAGGGACAGTGGCCGTGCCCCTGAGCTCCCACATCGCACACGAGGAGCATGACACGGGTCTGGGATCTCCTGCCATGTCTTAAACCCTTGGTAAACTTAAACAACCAGAATTTCAAAATAAAAATAAATAAATTAGACAATGAAAAGAAAAAGAGAGACTACTTGCCAGTCACTTACCAGGGTTAAAAAGCACCTCCTCACACTCTGTACCGAATTACCTCACTGCACCAAATTACCAAGTTTAAATCTCTCACTCTGTATGAGTCTCACTCCGGATGTGTCTCCTGGAAAAGTGCTCGCTTACTGTGTGCGCTCTCTGTCTGTCTTTTATACAGACCTCAGCTAACCGATGACTCAAAAAAAAACCTTACCTTCAAAGAGAATAATACAATGTGCCCCTAAACAGGCCTCAACAGGCCTCAGGTGATTGACAGATAACTGCCTCTCAGCAATTAGGGTGGGGGCAGCTTCAACCAATCAGACACTAAGCTCCACACTGCACTTTTAACTGAAAAACAGCAGAATTAGATTTTCCACTTACCTTTGCTGATTTACCTCACTGCACCAAATTACCAAGTTTAAATCTCTCACTCTGTCTGAGTCTCACTCCGGATGTGTCTCCTGGAAAAGTGCTCGCTTACTGTGTGCGCTCTCTGTCTGTCTTTTATACAGACCTCAGCTAACCGATGACTCAAAAAAAAACCTTACCTTCAAAGAGAAGGTTTGACAGGGTGGATGCTGAGGGGTATTGACAGGGTGGATGCTGAGGGGTATTGACAGGGTGGATGCTGAGGGGTATTGACAGTGGATGCTGAGGGGTATTGACAGGGTGGATGCTGAGGGGAGGGTGGGTGCTGAGGGGTATTGACAGAGTGGATGCTGAGGGGTATTGGGAGGGTGGATGCTGAGGGGTATTGACAGGGTGGATGCTGAGGGGTATTGGGAGGGTGGATGCTGAGGGGTATTAACAGGGTGAATGCTGAGGGGTATTGACAGAGTGGATGCTGAGGGGTATTGGGAGGGTGGATGCTGAGGGGTATTGGGAGGGTGGATACTGAGGGGTATTGACAGGGTGGATGCTGAGGGGTATTGACAGAGTGGATGCTGAGGGGTATTGACAGGGTGGATGCTGAGGGGTATTGACGGGATGCTGAGGGGTATTGGGAGGGTGGATGCTGAGGGGTATTGACAGGGTGGATGCTGAGGGGTATTGACAGGGTGGATGCTGAGGGGTATTGACAGGGTGGATGCTGAGGGGTATTGACAGGGTGGATGCTGAGGGGTATTGACAGGATGCTGAGGGGAGGGTGGGCGCTGAGGGGTATTGACGGGATGCTGAGGGGTATTGAAAGGGTGGATGCTGAGGGGTATTGACGGGATGCTGAGGGGTATTGGGAGGGTGGATGCTGAGGGGTATTGACGGGATGCTGAGGGGTATTGGGAGGGTGGATGCTGAGGGGTATTGACAGGGTGGATGCTGAGGGGTATTGACAGGATGCTGAGGGGAGGGTGGGTGCTGAGGGGTATTGACGGGATGCTGAGGGGTATTGACAGGGTGGATGCTGAGGGGTATTGACAGGGTGGATGCTGAGGGGTATTGACAGGGTGGATGCTGAGGGGTATTGACAGGGTGGATGCTGAGGGGTATTGACAGGATGCTGAGGGGAGGGTGGGCGCTGAGGGGTATTGACGGGATGCTGAGGGGTATTGAAAGGGTGGATGCTGAGGGGTATTGACGGGATGCTGAGGGGTATTGACAGGGTGGATGCTGAGGGGTATTGACAGGGTGGATGCTGAGTGGTATTGACAGGGTGGATGCTGAGGGGTATTGACAGGACGCTGAGGGGAGGGTGGGTGCTGAGGGGTATTGACAGGGTGGATGCTGAGGGGTATTGACAGGGTGGATGCTGAGGGGTATTGACAGGGTGGATGCTGAGGGGTATTGGGAGGGTGGATGCTGAGGGGTATTGACAGGGTGGATGCTGAGGGGTATTGACAGGATGCTGAGGGGAGGGTGGGTGCTGAGGGGTATTGACAGGGTGGATGCTGAGGGGTATTGACAGGGTGGATGCTGAGGGGTATTGACAGGGTGGATGCTGAGGGGTATTGACAGGGTGGATGCTGAGGGGTATTGACAGGATGCTGAGGGGAGGGTGGGTGCTGAGGGGTATTGACAGGGTGGATGCTGAGGGGTATTGACAGGGTGGATGCTGAGGGGTATTGACAGGGTGGATGCTGAGGGGTATTGACAGGGTGGATGCTGAGGGGTATTGACAGGATGCTGAGGGGAGGGTGGGTGCTGAGGGGTATTGACAGGGTGGATGCTGAGGGGTATTGACAGGGTGGATGCTGAGGGGTATTGACAGGGTGGATGCTGAGGGGTATTGACAGGGTGGATGCTGAGGGGTATTGACAGGGTGGATGCTGAGGGGTATTGACAGGGTGGATGCTGAGGGGTATTGGGAGGGTGGATGCTGAGGGGTATTGACAGGGTGAATGTGGAGAGGATATTTCCTCTTGTGGGAGAATCAAGAACGAGGGGTCACTATAAAAATACGGAGTCGCCCATTTTAAACTGAGATGAGGCGAGATTTCTTCTGAGGGTAGCGTCTCCCTGGAATTCTCTTGTAAAGGCGCTGGAAGCAGAGTGATGGGATCCTGACACTGCAGAAAGAGGCCATTTGTCCCATCAACTCTGCACCGACCATTCGAAGGACCACCCTACACAGGCCCAATCCCTGCCCCATCCCTGTAACCCCACCTAAACTTTGGACACTTTGGGACAAGTTAGCTTGGCTAGTCCACCTAACCCGCACATCTTTGGACTGTGGGAGGAAACCGGAGCACCCGGAGGAAACTCACGCAGACACGGGGAGAAAGTGCGGACTCAGCACAGACAGAATCGAACCCGGGACCCTGGCACGGAGGCAGTGGTGCTAGCCACTGTGTCGCCATTAATTTTATTTTTAAGGCAGAGCTAGATAGATTCTTGGTCAGCAAGGGAATGCAGATTGGGGTTAATCGGATCAGTCATGATCTTATTAAATAGTGGAGCAGGCTCGAGGGGCCGAATGGCCTTTGCCTGCCCCTTGGTATGGTTAAAGTTGTTGCTGCGAACTGTTGTTCTGGCTCTAGCCAACCTTCCCACTGCAAACTCAAGCTGAATTGGAAAAAGGATCTTGAATCCTAATACTGTAGTTATACTCATGTCTGTGATCTCCCCATATATGACTCTCTTTGTGTTTTCTTCTGTTCTCTGCCTCCTGTGAAGGGCACCAAGTTTTTCTGTGTGCTTTTAATGTATTTCACTGATGTTTGATTCTTGACTCTTTTTGCTGTTCACTAACAGTTTTTTATTTTTCTACCAGTTCTGGTTGCCAGGAGATTCTTTTGTGGTTCCTGCAGAAATCTGAGCCACCAGTTGCTATGTTGGTATTGAAGCAACTCGCAGGCCTGGCTCAATCTATTCCTGTCCTGCACCCACTGTACCACTTTGCAGCAGGAGATGAGGGAGGTGTGAAGCTCACTGTGAAGGAGGTGGTAAGGTAGGGCAGTTACTGAATTGTAGCCAATAAAAATATCAATTCGTAGCTTTGCATCGCATTTAATAAAATAGAAACAGAAAATAGAAGCAGGAGGAGGCCTTTTGTCTCTTCGAGCCTGCTCTGCCTATCATTATGATCATGGCTAATCATCCAACTCAGTAACCTTTTCCTGTTCTCCACCCCCCAAAATGATCCCTTTAGCCCCGAGTGATACATTTAACTCCTTGAAATCATACAATTGTTAGGTCTGAACTGCTATTTAATTAGCGAATTCCATAGACTCGCCACTGTGGGTGACAAAATTTCTCCTCATCTCAGTCCTAAATGGTCTACCCTGTATCCGCCTAAATGGTCTGCCCTGTATCCGCCTAAATGGTCTGCCCTGTATCCGCCTAAATGGTCTACCCTGTATCCGCCTAAATGGTCTGCCCTGTATCCGCCTAAATGGTCTGCCCTGTATCCGCGGACTGTGACCACTGGGTTTGGACACCTCTGCCATTGAGAACGTCCCTCCTTAGCGTACGCTGGCTGGACCTGTTAGAACTTCTATCAAATCCCCATCGTTCTTCCAAACTCCAGCGAATATAATCCAGCAAATATATTCCTAATGCTCTTTTCTTTTAGGTCAGTCCCACCATCCTAGGAATTAGTCTGGTACCCCTTCTCCATACTCTATAGCAAGAACACCCTTCCTCAGATAAGCGACCATAACTGCCCACAATATTCCAGGTGTGGCCTCACCAAGGCCCTGTATAATTGCAGCAAGACATCCCTGTTCCTGCCCTCGAATCCTCTCGCTATGAAAGCCAACATACCATCTTTACCGCCTGCTGTACCTGCATGTTTACCTTCAGCAACTAGTATACAAGGACACCCAGGTTTTTTTGCACATTCTCCTCTCCAAATTTATGGTCATTCAGATAATCTGACTTTCTGTTTTTGCTGCCAAAGTGGATAACCTTGCATTTATCCAAATTATACCGGATCTGCCATTCATTTGCTCACTCAACGGGTCCACATCACACTGAAGGATCTCTGCATCCTCCCACCCAGCTCCCCACTACTAGCTTATTAGCCTCTATTGCCCTGTTTTCTGTTTACCTCCCTTTTTAAATAGTGGGGTTACATTAGCCACCCTCCAATCAGTAGAAACTATTACAGAGTCTATAGAATCCTGGAAGATGACCACCAATGCATCCGCTATTTCTAGAGTCATTCCCTTAAGTACTTTGGGATTTACCGGCCTTCAATCCCATCAATTTCCCCAGTATAATTTCTCTAATAATATTGATTGCCTTCAGTTCCTCCCTCTCACTAAATCCTGCGTTTCCCAACATTTCTGATATGTTATGGGCAGCACGATGGTACAGTGGTTAGCACTGCTGCCTCACGGCGCCGAGGTCCCAGGTTCAATCCTGGCTCTGGGTCACTCTGTGTGGACTTTGTACATTCTCCCCGTGTTTGTGTGGATCTCACCCCCACAACCCAGAGATGTGCAGGGTAGGTGGATTGGCCACGCTAAATTGCCCCTCAATTGAAAAAAATGAATTGGGTGCTCTAAATTTATTTTTTTTAAATTCTGACATGTTATTTGTGTCCTCATTTGTGAAGACAGAATCAAAGTATGTGTTTAGTTGCTCAGCCATTTCTTTGTCCCTTTTATAAATTCCCCTGCTGCTGACTGTAAGGGACCTACATTTGTCTTCACTGATATTTTTCTCTTCACATAGCTATAGAATCTTTTACAGTCAGTTTTTATGTTCCATGCAAGCTTACTCACGTACTCTATTTTCACCTTCTTAATCCATCGCTTGGCCCTCCTTTGCTGAATTCTAAACTGTTCCCAATCCTTAGACCTGTTGTTTTTCTTGACCAATTTGTATGCTTCTTTCTTGGACTGAATACTGTCTCTAACTTCCCTTGCAAGTCATAGTTGAGCAAGACTGGAATAAACAATTGTTGAAGTTCACCCATGCGCTCTTTGAATGTTTGCCATTGCCTATCCACTGTCAGCCCTTTAAATAACTTTTCTGAATGCATCATAGCCAACTTGTGCCTCATATCATCATAGTTCTGTTTATTTAGATTCAGGACCCTAGTCTCAGAATCAACTACGTCACTCTCCATCTTGATGAAAATCCTATCATATTATGGTCGCTCATTGCCAAGTGTCTCGCACAACTAAATTGCCAATTATTCCTTTCTCATTACATAGTACCCAGTCTAGGATGGCCTGCTCTCTAGTTGGTTCCTCAATGTATTGGTCCAGAAAACCATCCTGTAAACAATCCAGGAATTCCTTCACTATGTTATTCTTACTAATTTGATTTGTCCAATCTGTATGCAGATTAAAGTCACCCATAATTACAAATATTCCTTTATTCCATGCATCTCTAATTTCCTGTTTAATGCCAATCCCAACATCACCGCTGCAGTTTGGGAGTATATATATGACACCCACTAATGTTTTTTTCCCCTTGGTGTTTCTCAGCTCTACCCATTCAGATTCCACATTGCTGGAGCTAATCTACTGTCTTTGCAAATGTCTGCACTGTCTCCAATGTCCCATTCCTCTCGGAAGTCCTCAATATCATATTGGCTCCGAAATCCACGACCATCTCTCTTGCAATCTATGTTTGAATCCTGCCAATCAGATTTCAGGACAGGCCGGATGGAAATGGTCATAGGAGCAGGAGTGGCCACACCAGCCCTTTGAGTCGTTCAGTAAGATCATGGCTGATCTGATTGTAACGTTCCTGCTTATCCCTAATAATTTCACCCCCTTATTAATCAAGAATCAATTTCGCTTTGTCTTAAAAATATTCAAAGGTTATTCATCCGCTGCCTTTTTTAAAACATTTCCAATTAAGGGGCAATTTAGTGTGTCCAAACCACCTACCCTTCACATCTTTGGGTGTGGGGGTGAGAACCACGCAGACACGGGGAGAATGTGCAAACTCCACACAGTCACTCAGGCTGGAATCAAATGCGGGTCCCTGGCGGTGTTAGGCTAATTACTGTGTCACTGTGCCGCCCACACTGCATTTTTCTAAAAGTATCTTCTTGAAATTATTCATTTTAAAAAATAACGCAACAAAAATGTCTCAACGTACACAATTACGGAGTGGGGGGCTGGGTTCAGAAGAACAGCAATAAGGTTGACTCAATGCAACTTTTAGACTCAACTTGGTACCTCTAAACACACCACCAAAGAACAAGGATGAAAACATGGTAAAATGGTGCACATCTTCCCACGAAAGACGTGCTGTTAGGTGAATTGGACATTCTGAATTCTCCCTCTGTGTACCCGAACAGGCGCCGGAATGTGGCGACTAGGGGCTTTTCACAGTAACTTCATTGTTACTAATGTAATGTAAGCCTAATTGTGACAATAATAAAGATTATTATAATTATAATTGAAGCATAACCTTCCTACTTTTATAATCAATTCCCTAGCATTCTAGTAGCTTTCCTAATTACTTGCTGTACCTGCATACGAACATTTTGTGATTCATTAACGAGGATACCCAGATCTCTCAATCTCCGCTCTGCAATCTCACCATTTAAAAAAAATATATTTTTATTCTCCTTTTTCACATTTTCTCCCAAATTTGCACCCACCAACAATACACAATAAGCAGTAACGAATGTAATGTCAATCCCCATATCAACAACAACGATCCCATCCTCCCACCAACCCTCAAACAACTGCCTGCATGTTAATATAAACAAATAACAAAAAGGAATCAGGAATCGCCCTTAGTCACCAATAACATATACAGCCCCCCCCCCCCCCCAAACTAATGTTCGATGTTATCCAATTCTTGAAAGTGCATAATGAATAACGCCCATGAATTGTAGAACCCCTCCATCCTTCCCCTCAGTTCAAATTTAACCTTCTCAAGAGTCAAGAATTCCAGCAGGTCCCCCCACCACGTCAGGGCACAGGGTGGAGAGGTTCATCTCCACCCTAACAGGATCCGCCTTCAGGCGATCAATGAGGCGAAGGCTACAACATCTGCCTCCGCACCCATTTCCAACCCCGGATGGACCGACACCCCGAATATGGCCTCTCTCACCATTTAGATAATAAATTTATTTTAATTCTTCCTGCCAAAATGGATAATTTCACATTTTGTATACATTATATTCCATTTGCCAGATCTTTGCTCGCTCACTTAACCTGTCGATATCCCTTTGTAACCTCCTTACGTCCTCTTCATGTTTACTTTCCTTTCTATCTTTGTGTCGTCAGCAACCGTACTTATATAGATTGTAAAGAGTTGAGGCCCCAGTACTGCTCCCAGTGGCACACCACTCGTCACATCCTGTCAACTAAAAAAAGACCATTTATGTCAACTCTGCTTCCTGTCAGCTAGTCAATCTTCAATCCACGTCAGTATGTCACAACCTATACCATGAGCTTTTACTTTCCGCAACAACCTTTGATGTGGCACTCTTATCAAATGCCTTTTGGAAATCTAAGTACAGTACATCCTCCAGTTCTTCTTTACCACAATGCATGTAACTCCAAAATTCTCCAATAAATTGGTCAAACGTGATTTCCCAAATCGCAAAATCATGTTGAGTCTGCTGATTGCCTTGGACTTATCTAAGTGCCCTGTTATGCAAAGAACAAAGAAAAGTTCAGCGCAGGAACAGGCCCTTCGGCCATCCAAGCCTGTGCCGATCATGATCCCCTAACTTAAAAAACAAACCTTCTGCCCTTACTCGGTCTGTATCCCTCAATTTCCTCCCTATTCATGGACCCATCCAGACGCCTCTTAAATGTTGCTAATGTGCTGCTTCCATCACATCCTCTGGCAGCGCGTTCCAGGCACCTGCCACTCACTGTGTGAAAAACTTATAACTTCTTTAATAATGCCTTCTAACAGTTTTCCAATGACCGATGTTAGGCTAACTGGCTGGTAGTTTCCTGCTTTCTGTCTCCCTTTTTGAATAAAGGAATTACATTCACTATTTTCGAATCTAATGGGGTCTTCCCCATATCTACAGAGTTTGGGAAAATTTAAAGCAATGTATCAACAATCTTCTTAGCTGCTTCTTTCTGGACACCAGGATGAAGTCCATCTGGTCTTGGAGATTTGTCAGCTGCAGACTCAACAATCTGCTCAGTACCATTTCCCTGGTGATATAATTTTCCTTTTGCAGGTTGTGCAACCCTCTTGAGTGAATTTTCTTTCCTCAAAACCCCTCTGAATCTCCTGCACCCTAAAACTATGCCCCCATGTGATTGATCCCTCAACCAAGGGGAACTGCTACTTCCTATTTATCCTGTCCAAACCCCTCAATCCTATTCACCTCAATTATATCTCAGCCTCCTTCTTCTCTGCTCTAAAGAAAACAATCCCAGCCAATCCAGTCTCTCCTTATAGCTCAGATGCTCCATCCCAGGCAACGTCCCAGGGAATCTAGTCTGTACCCCCTCCAGTGCAATCACCGCCTTCTTATAGTGAGGTAACCAGAACTGCACACAGTACTCCTGCTGTGGCCTAACCTACGTTCTGTACAGCTCCAACGTAACCTCCTTGTTCTTATATTCTATGCCACAACTGATAAAGGCAAGTGGAACAATCCAGGCAACATAGCCATCTGGACTCTCCCTCTTTGCTGCAGAGAATGGTGTCAATTCCCCCTCGCTATGCTATCCCTAACTAGCATTACGTCCCTTTATACTTCCCCCACTTGACTGGCTTCCTGTACCGCAGTGCCATGGTCAGTCAGCTTGTCCACTCTGCAGACACCACTCTCACCCAAACAAACTGGCAATTGCAGATGCTGATACCCCTGCACTCCTGCCCTCTTGTACCCTTACCTGCCCAGCTGCTGCTCCCTCCTGTCTCTGATCACCTTCCAAATCAGAAGACCCTACCCTAAGTGGCATGACTGCTTTGTGACACCAAGTCTTCAGGCACTCTCACCTATCTGATGTGTCACAGTGTCTGCAGTTCAACCTCCAGCTCGATGACTCTGAGCTGAAACTCCTGAAGCCACAGAGACTGACTGCAGACAATCAAAGTGTATCCGACATAAATCTGTCACCTCCTTCTGCTCAAGCTGGCTGCAGCTTTTGACATGGTTGATCGCACAATCCTCCTCCATTGCCTCTCTGTTCTCACCTGGTTCTGTTTCTATCTATCCAATCAGAGCCAGAGAATCAATTGCAATGGCTTCTGTTCCCCACACCATTATCTTTCTCTCCCAAGGAGCTAACCGTGGACCTCCCTATGTTTCACATGTATGTTGCTCCTGGATAACATCATCACATGTATGTTGCTCCTGGATAACATCATCACCTGTATGTTGCTCCTGGATAACATCATCACCTGTATGTTGCTCCTGGATAACATCATCACATGTACACTGCTGAAACCAAGATTTGCCTCAGCACCTGCCCGAGCTACACTCAGACTGTGTGTTTATTTTGATCAGTGACGAAGATGAAGCTTTATATGAAAAAGTATCCTTGGAGCAGTGGCGGACCGAGTGCCTGGCACAGTTACTCAGCTACCTGCAGGAAAGCAGCCTTGCTGGAGATTTATTCATCGAGTGTTTGAAGGTAGGACGTCTTTCCTAACAGCTCCTCACTGTTCTTCACTCGAGGAAGGAGGAGGAGTGGGCAGGGCAAGGCTTGGGGAGCCAGGTGGGAACTGGTTGAGATAAGGGAGTCTGGCATTCCTTCCTGCTCTAAAAGAAACTGGAGCCTGGGAACAGAGATCGCAGAGGAGGAAGGAGGTTGTTCAAATACAAAATGATCCAAATCTTGCAACATGGGAAGAGTTAACAGGCTTTTCGATCTTTGGGTGAACCTGTGCTGAGATTTGGAAAGGTGTGAGTAGTGTCGAAGAGCTTGGTCTGATGATGGAGACTCCGGGAGAGGTAATAAAAGGGCTGGTTTAGCTCAGTGGGCTAGACAGCTGGTTTGTGATGCAGAACGAGGCCAGCAGCGGGGTTCAATTCCCGTACCGGCCTCCCCGAACAGGCGCAGGAATGTAGCGACTAGGGGCTTTTCACAGTAACTTCATACTTGTGACAATAAAAGGTTATTATTATTATTGTTATTATTATGTGTCTGCTCGCCAGGGTCTTACGTGTTTAGCGGGGGAAACTGATGTCAGGCCAGTACCGAGTCCCGTTGATGGTTTACCTGAACAGGAGCAGCAGCTGATCACCTTGCAACTCGTTGCTATCTTATGCGAGAAGTTTGGTCACTTTGTCCTCAGTAATACTGCACACGTGAGTTCCACAATCTATCAACTACTGTCTGCTGAAACCCTACAGCTCAGGAACTGATGCATTACTCCCTTGGGGAGAGGTAGTCATTGTAAACATTGTAATCCCTACTGTGCAGGAGGAGGCCATTCGGCCCATTGAGTCTGCACTGGCCCTTGGAAAGAGCACCCTACTTAATCCCAAGTCCGCACCTATCCCCGTAACCCAGTAACTCCACCTAACCTTTTGGACAATAAGAGACAATTTATCATGACCAATCCACCTAACCTGCACATCTTTGGACTGTGGGAGGAAACCGGAGCACCCGGAGGAAACCCACGCAGACACGGGGAGGAAGTGCAAACTCCACACAGTCACTCGAGGCGGGAATTGCACCCGGGACCCTGGAGCTGTGAGGCAGCAGTGCTAACCACCGTGCCACCCGTAGCAGAGTATTCACACTGAACACTGCTCTCTGGGAGAGAATTGGCACTGGATACAGTGCTCTCTGGGAGAATGTGGTGGGTTGGCACTGGTTACAGTGCTGACTGGGAGAGTAGGGTGTTGGCACTGGATACAGTGCTGTCTGGGAGAGTGGGGCTCTGGTACTGAATACAGTGCTCTTTGGGAGAGTGGGGTGATGGCATTGGATACAGTGCTGACTGGCAGAGTGGGATGACACTGGGTACAGTGCTGACTGACAGAGTGGGGTGTTGGCACTGGATACAGTGCTCTCTGGGAGAGTGTGGTATTGGCACTGGGCACAGTGCTCTCTGGGAGAGTGGGGTATTGGCACTGGATACTATGCTGACTGGGAGAGTGGGTTTGGCACTGGATACAGTGCTCTCTGGGAGAGTGGGTTTGGAACCGGATACAGTGCTCTCTGGGAGAGTGGGGTTGGCACTGGATACAGTGCTGACTGGGAGAGTGGGTTTGGCACTGGATCCAGTGCTCTCTGGGAGAGTGGGTTTGGCACTGGATACAGTGCTGTCTGGGAGAGTGGGTTTGGCACTGGATACAGTGCTGTCTGGGAGAGTGGGTTTGGCACTGGATACAGTGCTGTCTGGGAGAGTGGGTTTGGCACTGGATACAGTGCTGTCTGGGAGAGTGGGTTTGGCACTGGATACAGTGCTGTCTGGGAGAGTGGGTTTGGCACTGGATACAGTGCTGTCTGGGAGAGTGGGTTTGGCACTGGATACAGTGCTGTCTGGGAGAGTGGGTTTGGCACTGGATACAGTGCTGTCTGGGAGAGTGGGTTTGGCACTGGATACAGTGCTGTCTGGGAGAGTGGGTTTGGCACTGGATACAGTGCTGTCTGGGAGAGTGGGTTTGGCACTGGATACAGTGCTGTCTGGGAGAGTGGGTTTGGCACTGGATACAGTGCTGTCTGGGAGAGTGGGTTTGGAACTGGATACAGTGCTCTCTGGGAGAGTGGGTTTAGCACTGGATACAGTGCTGTCTGGGAGAGTGGGTTTGGCACTGGATACAGTGCTGTCTGGGAGAGTGGGTTTGGCACTGGATACAGTGCTGTCTGGGAGAGTGGGTTTGGCACTGGATACAGTGCTGTCTGGGAGAGTGGGTTTGGCACTGGATACAGTGCTGTCTGGGAGAGTGGGTTTGGCACTGGATACAGTGCTGTCTGGGAGAGTGGGTTTGGCACTGGATACAGTGCTGTCTGGGAGAGTGGGTTTGGCACTGGATACAGTGCTCTCTGGGAGAGTGGGTTTGGCACTGGATACAGTGCTGTGTGGGAGAGTGGGTTTGGCACTGGATACAGTGCTGACTGGGTGTTGGTCCCATCTACTCTCCGTCTCTTATTTTTAACGCTTGTGGGTGTGAGATAGAGAATGTTCCCTGAGTTGCCTCTGAAGAATGCTCATGACAGGCAGCATTTGGGCTTCTCTGTCACTTTGATGCTACATTACATTAAAGAATTTCTGTGCTGGATATATTAATACAGACTCTGAGTTCTGAACATACAGTCCTATGAAAATATGCATTAATGGAACTGAGCAGTGCATTAGGAGAGATGAAGCATTCCCTGTATCCTGAGGTTTGTACATACTTCCACTGACAATATATCTCTGCAGATGTGTGAGCAACACAATACGGATAGAATCTCCTGACAACATCAGTATTCATTTGGCCCAACTTAGTGGCATTCCTGACACTGCTTTGTACAGATACGAAGCAATCTTTAAAAATAAAGCATTTCATGCTGGACTTGTCAGGACGTGAGTCAGACATTTATTGGGAGCTACTATTAAATTCTAATTGATCTCAGACTTTAATAAATAGCCACAATTGCTTGGACAACTTATTTGCACCACTTGGTTAAAGGGAGAATTGGTAAACTGGCCTTAAACGGACAGACAAGGTTAAATGTACTGTACATTAACTCTAAATTAGCAGCTAAACATCACAACTGATTCCAGTGCTCAGATTACCAAGAACAATGCAGCAGGGCATCATCTAGTGTTTATATATAATTACTGCATCAATCAGACCACAAAATATGTTGCACTTGTACCAGAACATTACATGGTTTGTTACACTTTGGGCTATGTGTGCACTGAGAGTTAAACATAGTAATACGCATGGGGCTGACCTGGCACAATGGTGGTTTCACAGACAGAGGCAACAAATCTGAAATAACTTCTTTATTGCTGAGTTTCTGTAATAACACAATTGTGTTGCAGGTCATTCAATTTGTCATCACAACATTGGAGCGTTCCTGTCTGAACTTGACGCATAAAACTGAGGAGACTGTGGAAGCCCAGACACTGAGTATGGCAATGGGACTGATAGCAGCCATGTTGGGGGGAGCTGTCCATGTAAGTGAGCAGGAGAAGAGGTGGTTTACAAGCAGGATTTTCTGATTTATGCTGAGACAAGACTTTCTCCATACATTACTGAGTGATATTAAATAACATTCTAGGACTGTGCTTAATCCACAAAATTTGGAGTTGGTTTCAGTTAGAGTATTTCCTGCTGCATAAGAACTAGGAGCAGGAGTCGGCCATCTGGCCCCTCGAGCCTGCTCCGCCATTCAATGAGATCATGACTGATCTTTTGTGGACTCAGCTCCACTTTCCCGCCCGATCTATTTCTTTATTTTTCAAAACAAATCTTTATCTTTTTTTTTTAAATTTAGATTACCCAATTATTTTTTCCAATTAAGGGGCAATTTAGTGTGGCCAATCTACCTACTCAGCACATTTTTGGGTTGTGGGGGTGAAACCCACGCAGACACGGGGAGAATGTGCAACCTCCACACGGACAGTGACCCAGAGCCGGGATCGAACCTGGGACCTCAGCGCCGTGAGGCAGTTGTGCTAACCACTAGGCCACCGTGCTGCCCATACAAATCTTTATCTTAAAAACATTTAATGAAGGAGCCTCTACTGCTTCACTGGGCAAGGAATTCCATAGATTCACAACCCTTTGGGTGAAGAAGTTCCTCCTCAGTTCAGTCCTAAATCTACTTCCCCTTATTTTGAGGCTATGCCCCCTAGTTCTGCTTTCACCCGCCAGTGGAAACAACCTGCCCGCATCTATCCTATCTATTCCCTTTATAACTTTATATGTTTCTATAAGATCCCCCCGCATCCTTCTAAACTCCAACGAGTAAGTCCCAGTCTACTCAACCTCCCCTCCTAATCCAACCCCCTCAACTCTAGCATTAACCTAGTGAATCTGATTTCTTTCTGCCATGTTTCCGGGCATGGCACTCCATTAATTCCTGTCCTGTTGTCATCAACCTGACTGATGTTGCTTCATCCTTCCCTATCACCCTCGTCCCCATTGCTACTGTCCCCGTGCTGCCACTGAAACCACTCAGCCTTGTTACTGCTGCAATTATCATTGGGATGGAAAGCTGTAGTTGTGATGTGGGATTTGAGACACTTAAACATTTCCACTGTAGCAGGAAGTTTAATTCAGTTATTTTAAATAATGAAGGGTTTTAATGGAATAAATAGGAGGGGGGGGGAGTATTTCCTGTGGTTGTGGGAGTGAGTGGGATAGGGGAGGAATCATCAAATTAAAACTATTTCTGAGAGAGAGAGGAGAGGGAGATTAGGATCATTTACATGGAGGGTTGTTGCCACAGGCCATGGTTGAAGCAGAGACCATTGCATCTTTAAAGGGAAATTGGATAAATACTTGAAACAGATAAACGGTACAGAGGTATGGCGAGGGAGTGAGATGGTATAATCAGATTGGGATTGATGTAAACCTATGGATGGAGCAGCGGCATAATCAGATTGGGATTGATGTAAACCTATGGATGGAGCAGCGGCATAATCAGATTGGGATTGATGTAAACCTATGGATGGAGCAGCGGTATAATCAGATTGGGATTGATGTAAACCTATGGATGGAGCAGCGGCATAATCAGATTGGGATTGATGTAAACCTATGGAGGGAGCAGCGGCATAATCAGATTGGGATTGATGTAAACCTATGGATGGAGCAGCGGCATAATCAGATTGGGATTGATGTAAACCTATGGATGGAGCAGCGGCATAATCAGATTGGGATTGATGTAAACCTATGGATGGAGCAGCGGTATAATCAGATTGGGATTGATGTAAACCTATGGAGGGAGCAGCGGTATAATCAGATTGGGATTGATGTAAACCTATGGATGGAGCAGCGGCATAATCAGATTGGGATTGATGTAAACCTATGGATGGAGCAGCGGCATAATCAGATTGGGATTGATGTAAACCTATGGAGGGAGCGGCGGTAGGATCAGATTGGGATTGATGTAAACCTATGGATGGAGCAGCGGTATAATCAGATTGGGATTGATGTAAACCTATGGAGGGAGCAGAGGTAGGATCAGATTGGGATTGATAGAGGCTAGAGGGAGATCTCTGATTGTCCTGTCTCTCCACAGTTTACCTCAGCAGATTTTGATGCCATGAAACCGATGTTACCCAGACTTGAGCAGATCATGGCTTTACATCCGGACCCTGTTGTACAAGAATTGGCATCAGACCTGCGCATTACTGTTGCTACCCATGGAGCATTCTCCACCAAAAAAGTTGCCATGGCTGCACACACCACCATGGGCAACCAAAATAAGCATGGTGACAAATTAACAGAGCCCAGCCAACCAGAAGAGGCTGATGCAGAGAGTTCCAGTCACGGACAGTCACCCACTTCACTCAGAGTGGCTGGGACTGAGCATGGGAACAAACCGTCCTCTGACAACTCCCCCAGCAACTTCCACCACATTCTTCAAGCAGCCTTTGACCCTGAGGTTCCCACTCGAGCTGCTGCTTTAAGGACAGTTACCCAGATGGTTCAACAGCGCAATCCTGATGCCCTTGGCAACCAGGAGAAGCTTTTGTCGGTGAGTTTTCTTATTGTTATCCCATTGCAAGTAGTTGTTATAGTTTTGTTCGATGATTGCCCTCATTTTACAAAATGCTGTGCAGGAAGTTCGCATCCTGTAGAAGAAGCTCTTGACTGACGGAATAAAAAGATTTAATTAACAATCAACATTCAGCTAGGGGCCAGGAAAATTTAGGCTTCACAAAGTCATGGAGCTTGTGGATTCATTACAGCACAGAAGCCATTCAGTCCATCAGGTCCATGCGTGCTCGCTAGAGCAATCCAGTCAGCCCCATTATCCTACTCTATCCCCAATCCAGTCAGCCCCATTATCCTGCTCTATCCCCATTATCCTGCTCTATCCCCATTATCCTGCTCTATCCCCAATCCAGTCAGCCCCATTATCCTGCTCTATCCCCATTATCCTGCTCTATCCCCAATCCAGTCAGCCCCATTATCCTGCTCTATCCCCATTATCCTGCTCTATCCCCATTATCCTGCTCTATCCCCAATCCAGTCAGCCCCATTATCCTGCTCTATCCCCAATCCAGTCAGCCCCATTATCCTGCTCTATCCCCATTATCCTGCTCTATCCCCAATCCAGTCAGCCCCATTATCCTGCTCTATCCCCAATCCAGTCAGCCCCATTATCCTGCTCTATCCCCATTATCCTGCTCTATCCCCAATCCAGTCAGCCCCATTATCCTACTCTATCCCCATTATCCTGCTCTATCCCCAATCCAGTCAGCCCCATTATCCTGCTCTATCCCCATTATCCTGCTCTATCCCCAATCCAGTCAGCCCCATTATCCTGCTCTATCCCCAATCCAGTCAGCCCCATTATCCTACTCTATCCCCAATCCAGTCAGCACCATTACCCTGCTCTATCCCCATTATCCTGCTCTATCCCCATTATCCTGCTCTATCCCCAATCCAGTCAGCCCCATTATCCTGCTCTATCCCCAATCCAGTCAGCCCCATTATCCTGCTCTATCCCCATTATCCTGCTCCATCCCCATTATCCTGCTCTATCCCCATTATCCTGCTCTATCCCCAATCCAGTCAGCCCCATTATCCTGCTCTATCCCCATTATCCTGCTCTATCCCCAATCCAGTCAGCCCCATTATCCTGCTCTATCCCCAATCCAGTCAGCCCCATTATCCTGCTCTATCCCCAATCCAGTCAGCCCCATTATCCTGCTCTATCCCCATTATCCTGCTTTATCCCCAATCCAGTTAGCACCATTATCCTGCTCTATCCCCAATCCAGTCAGCCCCATTATCCTGCTCTATCCCCATTATCCTGCTCTATCCCAAATCCAGTCAGCCCCATTATCCTGCTCTATCCCCATTATCCTGCTCTATCCCCATTATCCTGCTCTATCCCCAATCCAGTCAGCCCCATTATCCTACTCTATCCCCATTATCCTGCTCTATCCCCAATCCAGTCAGCACCATTATCCTGCTCTATCCCCAATCCAGTCAGCCCCATTATCCTGCTCTATCCCCATTATCCTGCTCTATCCCCATTATCCTGCTCTATCCCCATTATCCTGCTCTATCCCCAATCCAGTCAGCCCCATTATCCTGCTCTATCCCCAATCCAGTCAGCCCCATTATCCTGCTCTATCCCCAATCCAGTCAGCCCCATTATCATGCTCTATCCCCATTATCCTGCTCTATCCCCAATCCAGTCAGCCCCATTATCCTGCTCTATCCCCAATCCAGTCAGCCCCATTATCCTGCTCTATCCCCATTATCCTGCTCTATCCCCAATCCAGTCAGCCCCATTATCCTGCTCTATCCCCAATCCAGTCAGCCCCATTATCCTGCTCTATCCCCATTATCCTGCTCCATCCCCATTATCCTGCTCTATCCCCAATCCAGTCAGCCCCATTATCCTGCTCTATCCCCAATCCAGTCAGCCCCATTATCCTGCTCTATCCCCAATCCAGTCAGCACCATTATCCTGCTCTATCCCCATTATCCTGCTCTATCCCCATTATCCTGCTCTATCCCCAATCCAGTCAGCCCCATTATCCTGCTCTATCCCCAATCCAGTCAGCCCCATTATCCTGCTCTATCCCCAATCCAGTCAGCCCCATTATCATGCTCTATCCCCATTATCCTGCTCTATCCCCAATCCAGTCAGCCCCATTATCCTGCTCTATCCCCAATCCAGTCAGCCCCATTATCCTGCTCTATCCCCATTATCCTGCTCTATCCCCATTATCCTGCTCTATCCCCATTATCCTGCTCTATCCCCATTATCCTGCTCTATCCCCATTATCCTGCTCTATCCCCAATCCAGTCAGCCCCATTATCCTGCTCTATTCCCATTATCCTGCTCTATCCCCATTATCCTGCTCTATCCCCAATCCAGTCAGCCCCATTATCCTGCTCTATCCCCATTATCCTGCTCTATCCCCAATCCAGTTAGCACCATTATCCTGCTCTCTCCCCAATCCAGTCAGCCCCAATATCCTGCTCTATCCCCATTATCCTGCTCTATCCCCATTATCCTGCTCTATCCCCATTATGCTGCTCTATCCCCAATCCAGTCAGCCCCATTATCCTGCTCTATCCCCATTATCCTGCTCTATCCCCAATCCAGTCAGCCCCATTATCCTGCTCTATCCCCATTATCCTGCTCTATCCCCAATCCAGTCAGCCCCATTATCCTGCTCTATCCCCAATCCAGTCAGCCCCATTATCCTGCTCTATCCCCATTATCCTGCTCTATCCCCATTATCCTGCTCTCTCCCCATTATCCTGCTCGATCCCCAATCCAGTCAGCCCCATTATTCTACTCTATCCCCAATCCAGTCAGCCCCATTATCCTGCTCTATCCCCATTATCCTGCTCTATCCCCAATCCAGTCAGCCCCATTATCCTGCTCTATCCCCATTATCCTGCTCTATCCCCATTATCCTGCTCTCTCCCCATTATCCTGCTCTATCCCCAATCCAGTCAGCCCCATTATCCTGCTCTATCCCCATTATCCTGCTCTATCCCCAATCCAGTCAGCGCAATTATCCTGCTCTATCCCCAATCCTGCTCTATCCCCATTATCCTGCTCTATCCCCATTATCCTGCTCTATCCCCATTATCCTGCTCTATCCCCATTATCCTGCTCTATCCCCAATCCAGGCAGCCCCATTATCCTGCTCTACCCCATTATCCTGCTCTATCCCCAATCCAGTCAGCCCCATTATCCTGCTCTATCCCCAATCCAGTCAGCCCCATTATCCTGCTCTATCCCCAATTCAGTCAGCCCCATTATCCTGCTCTATCCCCAATCCAGACAGCACCATTATCCTGCTCTATCCCCATTATCCTGCTCTACCCCAATCCAGTCAGCCCCATTATCCTGCTCTATCCCCAATCCTGGCAGCCCCATTATCCTGCTCTATCCCCATTATCCTGCTCTATCCCCAATCCAGTCAGCCCCATTATCCTGCTCTATCCCCATTATCCTGCTCTATCCCCAATCCAGTCAGCCCCATTATCCTGCTCTATCCCCATTATCCTGCTCTATCCCCAATCCAGTCAGCCCCATTATCCTGCTCTATCCCCAATCCAGTCAGCCCCATTATCCTGCTCTATCCCCATTATCCTGCTCTATCCCCAATCCAGTGAGCCCCATTATCCTGCTCTAATCCCCATTATCCTGCTCTATCCCCATTATCCTGCTCTATCCCCAATCCAGGCAGCCCCATTATCCTGCTCTATCCCCATTATCCTGCTCTATCCCCATTATCCTGCTCTATCCCCATTATCCTGCTCTATCCCCATTATCCTGCTCTATCCCCAATCCAGTCAGCCCCATTATCCTGCTCTATCCCCAATCCAGTCAGCCCCATTATCCTGCTCTATCCCCATTATCCTTCTCTATCCCCAATCCAGTCAGCCCCATTATCCTGCTCTATCCCCATTATCCTGCTCTATCCCCATTATCCTGCTCTATCCCCATTATCCTGCTCTATCCCCATTATCCTGCTCTATCCCCAATCCAGTCAGCCCCATTATCCTGCTCTATCACCATTATCCTGCTCTATCCCCAATACAGTCAGCACCATTATCCTGCTCTATCCCCATTATCCTGCTCTATCCCCATTATCCTGCTCTATCCCCAATCCAGTCAGCCCCATTATCCTGCTCCATCCCCAATCCAGTCAGCCCCATTATCCTGCTCTATCCCCAATCCAGTCAGCCCCATATCCTGCTCTATCCCCATTATCCTGCTCTATCCCCAATCCAGTCAGCCCCATTATCCTGCTCTATCCCCAATCCAGTCAGCCCCATTATCCTGCTCTATCCCCATTATCCTGCTCTATCCCCAGTCCAGTCAGCCCCATTATCCTGCTCTATCCCCATTATCCTGCTCTATCCCCAATCCAGTCAGCCCCATTATCCTGCTCTATCCCCAATCCAGTCAGCCCCATTATCCTGCTCTATCCCCATTATCCTGCTCTATCCCCAATCCAGTCAGCCCCATTATCCTGCTCTATCCCCATTATCCTGCTCTATCCCCATTATCCTGTTCTATCCCCAATCCCGTCAGCCCCATTATCCTGCTCTATCCCCAATCCAGTCAGCCCCATTATCCTGCTCTATCCCCAATCCAGTCAGACCCATTATCCTGCTCTATCCCCATTATCCTGCTCTATCCCCAATCCAGTCAGCCCCATTATCCTGCTCTAATCCCCATTATCCTGCTCTATCCCCATTATCCTGCTCTATCCCCAATCCAGGCAGCCCCATTATCCTGCTCTATCCCCATTATCCTGCTCTATCCCCATTATCCTGCTCTATCCCCAATCCAGTCAGCCCCATTATCCTGCTCTATCCCCAATCCAGTCAGCCCCATTATCCTGCTCTATCCCCATTATCCTTCTCTATCCCCAAACCAGTCAGCCCCATTATCCTGCTCTATCCCCATTATCCTGCTCTATCCCCATTATCCTGCTCTATCCCCATTATCCTGCTCTATCCCCAATCCAGTCAGCCCCATTATCCTGCTCTATCACCATTATCCTGCTCTATCCCCATTATCCTGCTCTACCCCAATCCAGTCAGCCCCATTATCCTGCTCTATCCCCATTATCCTGCTCTATCCCCAATCCAGTCAGCCCCATTATCCTGCTCTATCCCCAATCCAGTCAGCCCCATTATCCTGCTCTATCCCCATTATCCTGCTCTATCCCCAATCCAGTGAGCCCCATTATCCTGCTCTAATCCCCATTATCCTGCTCTATCCCCATTATCCTGCTCTATCCCCAATCCAGGCAGCCCCATTATCCTGCTCTATCCCCATTATCCTGCTCTATCCCCATTATCCTGCTCTATCCCCATTATCCTGCTCTATCCCCAATCCAGTCAGCCCCATTATCCTGCTCTATCCCCAATCCAGTCAGCCCCATTATCCTGCTCTATCCCCATTATCCTTCTCTATCCCCAATCAAGTCAGCCCCATTATCCTGCTCTATCCCCATTATCCTGCTCTATCCCCATTATCCTGCTCTATCCCCATTATCCTGCTCTATCCCCAATCCAGTCAGCCCCATTATCCTGCTCTATCACCATTATCCTGCTCTATCCCCAATACAGTCAGCACCATTATCCTGCTCTATCCCCATTATCCTGCTCTATCCCCATTATCCTGCTCTATCCCCAATCCAGTCAGCCCCATTATCCTGCTCCATCCCCAATCCAGTCAGCCCCATTATCCTGCTCTATCCCCAATCCAGTCAGCCCCATATCCTGCTCTATCCCCATTATCCTGCTCTATCCCCAATCCAGTCAGCCCCATTATCCTGCTCTATCCCCAATCCAGTCAGCCCCATTATCCTGCTCTATCCCCATTATCCTGCTCTATCCCCAGTCCAGTCAGCCCCATTATCCTGCTCTATCCCCATTATCCTGCTCTATCCCCAATCCAGTCAGCCCCATTATCCTGCTCTATCCCCAATCCAGTCAGCCCCATTATCCTGCTCTATCCCCATTATCCTGCTCTATCCCCAATCCAGTCAGCCCCATTATCCTGCTCTATCCCCATTATCCTGCTCTATCCCCATTATCCTGTTCTATCCCCAATCCCGTCAGCCCCATTATCCTGCTCTATCCCCAATCCAGTCAGCCCCATTATCCTGCTCTATCCCCAATCCAGTCAGCCCCATTATCCTGCTCTATCCCCATTATCCTGCTCTATCCCCAATCCAGTCAGCCCCATTATCCTGCTCTAATCCCCATTATCCTGCTCTATCCCCATTATCCTGCTCTATCCCCAATCCAGGCAGCCCCATTATCCTGCTCTATCCCCATTATCCTGCTCTATCCCCATTATCCTGCTCTATCCCCATTATCCTGCTCTATCCCCAATCCAGTCAGCCCCATTATCCTGCTCTATCCCCAATCCAGTCAGCCCCATTATCCTGCTCTATCCCCATTATCCTGTTCTATCCCCAATCCCGTCAGCCCCATTATCCTGCTCTATCCCCATTATCCTGCTCTATCCCCATTATCCTGCTCTATCCCCATTATCCTGCTCTATCCCCAATCCAGTCAGCCCCATTATCCTGCTCTATCACCATTATCCTGCTCTATCCCCAATACAGCCAGCACCATTATCCTGCTCTATCCCCATTATCCTGCTCTATCCCCATTATCCTGCTCTATCCCCAATCCAGTCAGCCCCATTATCCTGCTCTATCCGCAATCCAGTCAGCCCCATTATCCTGCTCTATCCCCAATCCAGTCAGCCCCATATCCTGCTCTATCCCCATTATCCTGCTCTATCCCCAATCCAGTCAGCCCCATTATCCTGCTCTATCCCCAATCCAGTCAGCCCCATTATCCTGCTCTATCCCCATTATCCTGCTCTATCCCCAATCCAGTCAGCCCCATTATCCTGCTCTATCCCCATTATCCTGCTCTATCCCCATTATCCTGCTCTATCCCCAATCCCGTCAGCCCCATTATCCTGCTCTATCCCCAATCCAGTCAGCCCCATTATCCTGCTCTATCCCCAATCCAGTCAGCCCCATTATCCTGCTCTATCCCCATTATCCTGCTCTATCCCCAATCCAGTCAGTCCCATTATCCTGCTCTATCCCCAATCCAGTCAGCACCATTATCCTGCTCTATCCCCATTATCCTGCTCTATCCCCATTATCCTGCTCTATTCCCAATCCAGTCAGCCCCATTATCCTGCTCTATCCCCATTATCCTGCTCTATCCCCAATCCAGTCAGCCCCATGATCCTGCTCTATCCCCATTATCCTGCTCTATCCCCAATCCAGTCAGCCCCATTATCCTGCTCTATCCCCATTATCCTGCTCTATCCCCATTATCCTGCTCTATACCCAATCCAGTCAGCCCCATTATCCTGCTCTATCCCCAATCCAGTCAGCCCCATTATCCTGCTCTATCCCCATTATCCTGCTCTATCCCCAATCCAGTCAGTCCCATTATCCTGCTCTATCCCCAATCCAGTCAGCACCATTATCCTGCTCTATCCCCATTATCCTGCTCTATCCCCATTATCCTGCTCTATTCCCAATCCAGTCAGCCCCATTATCCTGCTCTATCCCCATTATCCTGCTCTATCCCCAATCCAGTCAGCCCCATTATCCTGCTCTATCCCCATTATCCTGCTCTATCCCCAATCCAGTCAGCCCCATTATCCTGCTCTATCCCCATTATCCTGCTCTATCCCCATTATCCTGCTCTATCCCCATTATCCTGCTCTATCCCCATTATCCTGCTCTATTCCCAATCCAGGCAGCCCCATTATCCTGCTCTATCCCCATTATCCTGCTCTATCCCCATTATCCTGCTCTATCCCCATTATCCTGCTCTATCCCCATTATCCTGCTCTATTCCCAATCCAGTCAGCCCCATTATCCTGCTCTATCCCCATTATCCTGCTCTATCCCCAATCCAGTCAGCCCCATTATCCTGCTCTATCCCCAATCCAGTCAGCCCCATTATCCTGCTCTATCCCCATTATCCTGCTCTATCCCCAATCCAGTCAGTCCCATTATCCTGCTCTATCCCCAATCCAGTCAGCACCATTATCCTGCTCTATCCCCATTATCCTGCTCTATTCCCAATCCAGTCAGCCCCATTATCCTGCTCTATCCCCATTATCCTGCTCTATCCCCAATCCAGTCAGCCCCATTATCCTGCTCTATCCCCATTATCCTGCTCTATCCCCAATCCAGTCAGCCCCATTATCCTGCTCTATCCCCATTATCCTGCTCTATCCCCATTATCCTGCTCTATCCCCATTATCCTGCTCTATCCCCATTATCCTGCTCTATCCCCATTATCCTGCTCTATCCCCAATCCAGTCAGCCCCATTATCCTGCTCTATCCCCAATCCAGGCAGCCCCATTATCCTGCTCTCTCCCCATTATCCTGCTCTATCCCCATTATCCTGCTCTATCCCCATTATCCTGCTTTATCCCCATATCCTGCTCTATCCCCATTATCCTGCTCTATTCCCAATCCAGGCAGCCCCATTATCCTGCTCTATCCCCATTATCCTGCTCTATCCCCATTATCCTGCTCTATCCCCATTATCCTGCTCTATCCCCATTATCCTGCTCTATCCCCATTATCCTGCTCTATTCCCAATCCAGTCAGCCCCATTATCCTGCTCTATCCCCATTATCCTGCTCTATCCCCAATCCAGTCAGCCCCATTATCCTGCTCTATCCCCAATCCAGTCAGCCCCATTATCCTGCTCTATCCCCATTATCCTGCTCTATCCCCAATCCAGTCAGTCCCATTATCCTGCTCTATCCCCAATCCAGTCAGCACCATTATCCTGCTCTATCCCCATTATCCTGCTCTATCCTCATTATCCTGCTCTATTCCCAATCCAGTCAGCCCCATTATCCTGCTCTATCCCCATTATCCTGCTCTATCCCCAATCCAGTCAGCCCCATGATCCTGCTCTATCCCCATTATCCTGCTCTATCCCCAATCCAGTCAGCCCCATTATCCTGCTCTATCCCCATTATCCTGCTCTATCCCCATTATCCTGCTCTATCCCCAATCCAGTCAGTCCCATTATCCTGCTCTATCCCCAATCCAGTCAGCACCATTATCCTGCTCTATCCCCATTATCCTGCTCTATCCCCATTATCCTGCTCTATTCCCAATCCAGTCAGCCCCATTATCCTGCTCTATCCCCATTATCCTGCTCTATCCCCAATCCAGTCAGCCCCATTATCCTGCTCTATCCCCATTATCCTGCTCTATCCCCAATCCAGTCAGCCCCATTATCCTGCTCTATCCCCATTATCCTGCTCTATCCCCATTATCCTGCTCTATCCCCATTATCCTGCTCTATCCCCATTATCCTGCTCTATTCCCAATCCAGGCAGCCCCATTATCCTGCTCTATCCCCATTATCCTGCTCTATCCCCATTATCCTGCTCTATCCCCATTATCCTGCTCTATCCCCATTATCCTGCTCTATTCCCAATCCAGTCAGCCCCATTATCCTGCTCTATCCCCATTATCCTGCTCTATCCCCAATCCAGTCAGCCCCATTATCCTGCTCTATCCCCAATCCAGTCAGCCCCATTATCCTGCTCTATCCCCATTATCCTGCTCTATCCCCAATCCAGTCAGTCCCATTATCCTGCTCTATCCCCAATCCAGTCAGCACCATTATCCTGCTCTATCCCCATTATCCTGCTCTATCCCCATTATCCTGCTCTATTCCCAATCCAGTCAGCCCCATTATCCTGCTCTATCCCCATTATCCTGCTCTATCCCCAATCCAGTCAGCCCCATTATCCTGCTCTATCCCCATTATCCTGCTCTATCCCCAATCCAGTCAGCCCCATTATCCTGCTCTATCCCCATTATCCTGCTCTATCCCCATTATCCTGCTCTATCCCCATTATCCTGCTCTATCCCCATTATCCTGCTCTATCCCCATTATCCTGCTCTATCCCCAATCCAGTCAGCCCCATTATCCTGCTCTATCCCCAATCCAGGCAGCCCCATTATCCTGCTCTCTCTCCATTATCCTGCTCTATCCCCATTATCCTGCTCTATCCTCATTATCCTGCTCTATTCCCAATCCAGTCAGCCCCATTATCCTGCTCTCTCCCCATTATCCTGCTCTATCCCCAATCCAGTCAGCCCCATGATCCTGCTCTATCCCCATTATCCTGCTCTATCCCCAATCCAGTCAGCCCCATTATCCTGCTCTATCCCCATTATCCTGCTCTATCCCCATTATCCTGCTCTATCCCCAATCCAGTCAGTCCCATTATCCTGCTCTATCCCCAATCCAGTCAGCACCATTATCCTGCTCTATCCCCATTATCCTGCTCTATCCCCATTATCCTGCTCTATTCCCAATCCAGTCAGCCCCATTATCCTGCTCTATCCCCATTATCCTGCTCTATCCCCAATCCAGTCAGCCCCATTATCCTGCTCTATCCCCATTATCCTGCTCTATCCCCAATCCAGTCAGCCCCATTATCCTGCTCTATCCCCATTATCCTGCTCTATCCCCATTATCCTGCTCTATCCCCATTATCCTGCTCTATTCCCAATCCAGGCAGCCCCATTATCCTGCTCTATCCCCATTATCCTGCTCTATCCCCATTATCCTGCTCTATCCCCATTATCCTGCTCTATCCCCATTATCCTGCTCTATCCCCAATCCAGTCAGCCCCATTATCCTGCTCTATCCCCATTATCCTGCTCTATCCCCAATCCAGTCAGCCCCATTATCCTGCTCTATCCCCAATCCAGTCAGCCCCATTATCCTGCTCTATCCCCATTATCCTGCTCTATCCCCAATCCAGTCAGCCCCATTATCCTGCTCTATCCCCAATCCAGTCAGCACCATTATCCTGCTCTATCCCCATTATCCTGCTCTATCCCCATTATCCTGCTCTATTCCCAATCCAGTCAGCCCCATTATCCTGCTCTATCCCCATTATCCTGCTCTATCCCCAATCCAGTCAGCCCCATTATCCTGCTCTATCCCCATTATCCTGCTCTATCCCCAATCCAGTCAGCCCCATTATCCTGCTCTATCCCCATTATCCTGCTCTATCCCCATTATCCTGCTCTATCCCCATTATCCTGCTCTATCCCCATTATCCTGCTCTATCCCCATTATCCTGCTCTATCCCCATTATCCTGCTCTATCCCCAATCCAGTCAGCCCCATTATCCTGCTCTATCCCCAATCCAGGCAGCCCCATTATCCTGCTCTCTCTCCATTATCCTGCTCTATCCCCATTATCCTGCTCTATCCCCATTATCCTGCTTTATCCCCATATCCTGCTCTATCCCCATTATCCTGCTCTATTCCCAATCCAGGCAGCCCCATTATCCTGCTCTATCCCCATTATCCTGCTCTATCCCCATTATCCTGCTCTATCCCCATTATCCTGCTCTATTCCCATTATCCTGCTCTATCCCCATTATCCTGCTCTATCCCCATTATCCTGCTCTATCCCCAATCCAGTCAGCCCCATTATCCTGCTCTATCCCCAATCCAGGCAGCCCCATTATCCTGCTCTCTCCCCATTATCCTGCTCTATCCCCATTATCCTGCTCTATCCCCATTATCCTGCTTTATCCCCATTATCCTGCTCTATCCCCATTATCCTGCTCTATTCCCAATCCAGGCAGCCCCATTATCCTGCTCTATCCCCATTATCCTGCTCTATCCCCATTATCCTGCTCTATCCCCATTATCCTGCTCTCTCCCCATTATCCTGCTCTATTCCCAATCCAGTCAGCACCATTATCCTGCTCTATCCCCATTATCCTGCTCTATCCCCATTATCCTGCTCTATCCCCATTTCCCTGCAGCTGTATTTATGTCCAATGTAGGGGAGCCAGTAGTGTTGACACTGCCTGTAATCCAGGGACTGTAATCCTCTGGCAGATGGCAAAATTTGAATTCAATAAAAATCTGGAATTAAAAGTCTAATGATGACCCTGAAACCATTGTCGATTGTCATAAAGACCAACCTGGTTCACTAATGACCTTCGGGGAAGGAAATCTGCCGTTGTTATGGCCCAGCAGATGGTGAGTGCCTGGCTGCCCAATCCCAAAGGGAAACTTGGAAGAAGCTGCCACAACGGTTTGCATTTTGTACATTATGAAGAGTTACCTGAAGTGAAGATCAGTAAATTCCAGTCCACTTGTGATGATTTAAATATTGAATTTATATATTTACTAACAATAAAGAAAATAACAGTTAAAGACACAAGAATGCATTAACAAAGTTAAAAAACTTTATTAAAAAAAAAAAATTTAGAGTAACCAATTAATTTTTTCCAATTAAGGGGCAGTTTAGCGTGGCCAATCCACCTATCCTGCACATCTTTGGGTTGTGGGGGTGAAACCCACGCAGACACGGGGAGAATGTGCAAACTCCACACGGACAGTGACCCAGGGCTGGGGTTGAACCTGGGACCTCGGCGTCATGAGGCAGCAGTGCTAACCCACTGCGCCACCGTGCTGCCCCACATTAACAAAGTTAACAGTATTTTACAAACATTTCCTAAAATATATTAATTAAATAAATACAGAGCTAACACCCCCTTTTGATGACCACAGTCCTTATAGATTTTCTCATTTAGAAGAGTTCAGTAACATTACCACGTAATTCCCTGGTGCTCTTACTGAGGGTGGCAACAACCTGGTGGCTTCAGCACACACTCTTGGTCAAGATCTCGCATTACACACACAGCAGCCGTCAGTCTCACTTTAAATACATTTTTATTCCCCTTTGATCTTCCACCCTATTGTTTCTGCAGTTCCTTACAAGTTCTTCCCATAGTTAATCAACCTTTTCTATTCTTACTTTATGACTACTATATTTACAAAGAAAACTTACTACTTTGTCTCACATTTACAAACTCCCAGTTGTATGTGCTTCCTCTGAAGTCAACTCAAAGAACAAAAAACAAAGAAAAGTACAGGACAGGAACAGGCCCTTCGACCCTCCAAGCCTGTGCCGACTATGCTGCCCGTCTAAACTTCTGCACTTCCGGGGTCCGTATCCCTCTATTCCCATCCTATTCATGTTTTTGGCAAGATGCCCCTTAAATGTCACCATCATCCCTGCTTCCACCACCTCCTCTGGCAGCGAGTTCCAGGCACCCACTACCCTCTGTGTAGAAAACCTGCCTCGTACATCTCCTCTGAACCTTGCCCCTCGCACCGTAAACCTATGCCCCCTAGTAATTGACCCCTCTACCCTGGGGAAAAGCCTCTGACTATCCACTCTGTCTATGCCCCTCATGATTTTGCAGACCACTATCAGGTCGCCCTCAACCTCCGTCGTTCCAGTGAGAATAAACCAAGTTTATTCAACCTCTCCTCATAGCTAATGGCCTGCATAGCAGGCAACATCCTGGTAAATCTCTTCTGCACCCTCTCTAAATCCTCCACATCCTTCTGGTAGTGTGGCGACCAGAATGAACACTATACTCCAAGTGTGGCCTAACTAAGGTTCTATACAGCTGCAACATGACTTGCCAATTCTTATACTCAATGCCCCGGCCAATGAAGGCAAGCATGCCGTATGCCTTCTTGACTACCTTCTCCACCTGTGTTGCCCCTTTCAGTGACCCGTGGACCTGTACACCTAGATCTCTCTGACTGTCAATACTCTTGAGGGTTCTCCCATTCACTGTATATTCCCTACCTGCATTAGACCTTCCAAAATGCATTACCTCGCATTTGTCCGGATTAAACTGCATCCACCATCTCTCCGCCCAAGTCTCCAAACAATCTAAATCCTGCTGTATCCTCTGACAGTCCTCATCGCTATCCGTAATTCCCCCAACCTTTGTGTCGTCTGCAAACTTACTAATCAGATCCGGTTACATTTTCCTCCAAATAATTTATATATACTACAAACAGCAAAGGTCCCAGTACTGATCCCTGCGGAACACCGCTAGTTACAGCCCTCCAATCAGAAAAGCACCCTTCCATTGCTACTCTCTGCCTTCTATTGACCTAGTCAGTTCTGTATTCATCTTGCCAGCTCATCCCTGATCCCGTCTGACTTCACCTTTTGTACCAGTCTGCCATGAGGGACCTTGTCAAAGGCCTTACTGAAGTCCATATAGACAACATCCACTGCCCTACCTGCGTCAATCATCTTTGTGACCTCCCCTTCACAAAACCGTGCTGCCTCTCGCTAATACGTCCATTTGCTTCCAAATGGGAATAGATCCCGTCTCGAAGAATTCTCTCCAGTAATTTCCCTACAACTGACATAAGGCTCACCGGCCTGTAGTTCCCTGGATTATCCTTGCTACCCTTCTTAAACAAAGGAACAACATTGGCTATTCTCCAGTCCTCCGGGACATCACCTGAAGACAGTGAGGATCCAAAGATTTCTGTCAAGGCCTCAGCAGTTTCCTCTCTTGCCTCCTTCAGTATTGTGGGGTAGATCCCATCCAGCCCTGGGGACTTATCTACCTTAGTATTTTTCAAGATGCCAACACCTCGTCTTTTTGGATCTCAATGTGACCCAGGCTATCTACACACCCTTCTCCAGACTCAACAGCCACCAATTCCTTCTCTTTGGTAAATACTGATGCAAAGTATTTATTTAGTACCTTGCCCATTTCCTCTGGCTCCACACATAGATTCCCCTGTCCTTCAGTGGGCCAACATTTTCCCTGGCTACCCTCTTGCTTTTTATGTATGTGTAAAAAGCCTTGGGATTTTCCTTAACCCTATTTGCCAATGACTTTTCGTGGCCCCTTTTAGTCCTCCTGACTCCTTGCTTAAGTAACTTCCTACCTTTCTTATATTCCACACAGGCTTCGTCTGTTCCCAGCCTTCTAGCCCTGACTAATGCATACTTTTCTTTTTGATGAGGCTTACAATATCTCTCGTTATCCAAGGTTCCCGAAATTTGCTGTATTTAGATCCTTCAGCAAGCCTCTAAAAGAAATGAAACCAGAATAATAATGTTTATCAGTGTTACAAGTAGGCCTATATTAACCCTGCAATGAAGTTACTGTGAAAATCCCCTGGTCGCCACATTACAGAGCCTGTTCGGGTCACAGAGGGAAAATTCTCACTGTCAGCAGTGAGAAAAGATCTCTGGACCTTTTTGTATCTCTCCTCCCCTCACCTTAAACCTATACCCTCTAGTTTTAGACTCCTCTACCTTTGGGGAAAGATGTTGACTATCTACCTTATCTATACGCCTAATGTCTTGTACAACTTCAGCAAGACGTCCCAACTCCTGTATTCAATGTTCTGACCAATGAAACCCAGCATGCGGAATGCCTTCTTCACCACCCTGTCCACCTGTGACTCCACTTTCAAGGAGCTATGAACCTGTACTCCTAGATCTCTTTGCTCTATATCTCTCCCCAACTCCCGACCATTAACTGATTAGGTCCTGCCCGATTTGATCTACCAAAATGCATCACCTCACATTTATCTCAATTAAACCCCATCTGCCATTCATTGGCTCACTGGCCCAATTGGTCAAGATCCCATTGCAATCCTAGATAACCTCCTTCACTGTCGACTGTATCACCAATCTTGGTAGCCATGATGTGGAGATGCCGGCTGGACTGGAGTGAGCACAATAGTCTTACAACACCAGGTTAAAGTCCAACAGTTTGTTTTGAATCACTAGCTTTGAGGGATAATCACAGGTTAAAGTTGTGTGAATTGTCTCAAGCTAGGACAGTTGGTAGGATTTTGCAAACCCAGGCCAGGTTTGGCGGGGGGGGGGGGGGGGGGGGGTGAATGTGATGCAACATGAATACAAGGTCCTGGTTGAGGCTGTGCTCGTGTGTGGAACTTGGCTATAAATTTCTGCTCAGCGATTCTGCGTTGTCGTGCGTCCTGAACGCCGCCTTGGAGAATGCTTACCTGTGATTATCCCTCTCTCCAGTTGCTCCGTCTGGACCTGTAAAGACTTAATTACCTGCAAAGACTCGCATTCAAAGTATCGTCTTGCATCTTTGACTTTGTCTATATATATATTTCTGGAACCCACCTCTTCATTCACCTGAGGAAGGAGCAGTGCTCCAAAAGCTAGTGATTCAAAACAAACCTGTTGGACTTTAACCTGGTGTTGTAAAACTTTTTACCAATCTTCTTACCATCTGCAAACTTACTAACCATGCCTCCTAAATTCTCATCCAAATCATTAATATAAATAACAAATAACAGTGGACCCAGCACAGATCCCTGAGGCACACCACTGGTCAAAGGCCTCCAGTTTGAAAAACAAACCCCTATAATCACCCTTTATCTTCTGTCGTCAAGCCAATGTTATATCCAAGTGGCTACCTCAGTCTGGATCCCATAAGATTTATTCTTATGCAATAACATACCATGCAGTACCTTGTCAAAGGCCTTGCTAAAGTCCATGGAGACAACATCGACTGCACGGCTCTCATCTACGTTCTTGGTTGCCCCATCAAAAAACTCAATCAAATTCGTGAGACATGATTTTCCACTCACAAAGCCATGCTGACTGTCCCTAATCAGTCCTTACCTTTCTAAATGCCTGTAGATCCTGTCTCTCAGAATACCTTCTAACAAGTTACCCACCACAGACATTCGGCTCACTGGACTGTAGTTCACAAGCTTTTCCCTGTGGGCCTTCTTAAACAAAGGCACAACATTTGCTACCTCCAATCATTAATCTACCTCGATGTGCTTTAAGACTTCCAGCACCTCCTTCTCTGTGATATGTACACTCCTCAAGACATCACAGTTTATTTCCCCAAGTTCCCTAATATCCATGCCTTTCTCAACAGTAAATACCAATTAAAAATATTCATTTAGGATCTCCCCCATCTCTTGTGGATCTGTATGTGGATGACCTTGTAGATCCTTAAGAGGCCTTACTCTCTCCCTAGTTACTCTTTTGTCCTTTATGTATTTGTAGAAGCTCTTTGGATTCTCCTTTGCCTTATCTGCCAAAACAATCTCATGTCCCCTTTTTGCCTTCCTGATTTTTCTCTTAACTCTATTCTGATAACCTCTATACACTTCAAGGGATCCACTTAATCCCAGCGCCCTATGTATGTCATATGCCTCCTTTTTAATCAGAGCCTCAATATCCCAAGTCATCCAGGGTTCCCTACTTCTACCAGTCTTGCCCCTCACTCTAAAAGGAAGTCAATGCCACTCATTATTTTGTAAACCTCTATCAGGTCGCCCCACAACTTCGTGTGGCACCGATCGCGAGAGAGGCACCCAATATCTGCTAGCGGCAGCCCAATATCTGCTAGCGGCAGCCCAATATCTGCTTCCGGCAGCCCAATATCTGCTAGCGGCAGCCCAATATCTGCTAGCGGCAGCCCAATATCTGCTAGCGGCAGCCCAATATCTGCTAGCGGCAGCACAATATCTGCTAGCGGCAGCCCAATATCTGCTAGCCCAATATCTGCTTCCGGCAGCCCAATATCTGCTTCCGGCAGCCCAATATCTGCTAGCGGCAGCCCAATATCTGCTAGCCCAATATCTGCTTCCGGCAGCCCAATATCTGCTAGCCCAATATCTGCTTCCGGCAGCCCAATATCTGCTAGCCCAATATCTGCTAGCCGCAGCCCAATATCTGCTAGCGGCAGCCCAATATCTGCTTCCGGCAGCCCAATATCTGCTCCGGCAGCCCAATATCTGCTAGCGGCAGCCCAATATCTGCTAGCCCAATATCTGCTAGCGGCAGCCCAATATCTGCTTCCGGCAGCCCAATATCTGCTAGCCCAATATCTGCTAGCCCAATATCTGCTTCCGGCAGCCCAATATCTGCTTCCGGCAGCCCAATATCTGCTTCCGGCAGCCCAATATCTGCTTCCGGCAGCCCAATATCTGCTAGCCCAATATCTGCTAGCGGCAGCCCAATATCTGCTTCCGGCAGCCCAATATCTGCTAGCCCAATATCTGCTTCCTGCAGCCCAATATCTGCTTCCGGCAGCCCAATATCTGCTACCGGCAGCCCAATATCTGCTAGCGGCAGCCCAATATCTGCTAGCCCAATATCTGCTAGCGGCAGCCCAATATCTGCTAGCCCAATATCTGCTAGCGGCAGCCCAATATCTGCTAGCCCAATATCTGCTAGCGGCAGCCCAATATCTGCTAGCCCAATATCTGCTAGCGGCAGCCCAATATCTGCTAGCCCAATATCTGCTAGCGGCAGCCCAATATCTGCTAGCGGCAGCCCAATATCTGCTAGCCCAATATCTGCTAGCCCAATATCTGCTAGCGGCAGCCCAATATCTCCTAGCCCAATATCTGCTTCCGGCAGCCCAATATCTGCTAGCCGCAGCCCAATATCTGCTTCCGGCAGCCCAATATCTGCTAGCGGCAGCCCAATATCTGCTAGCGGCAGCCCAATATCTGCTAGCGGCAGCCCAATATCTGCTTCCTGCAGCCCAATATCTGCTTCCGGCAGCCCAATATCTGCTAGCCCAATATCTGCTTCCGGCAGCCCAATATCTGCTAGCCCAATATCTGCTTCCGGCAGCCCAATATCTGCTAGCCCAATATCTGCTTCCGGCAGCCCAATATCTGCTTCCGGCAGCCCAATATCTGCTAGCCCAATATCTGCTTCCGGCAGCCCAATATCTGCTTCCGGCAGCCCAATATCTGCTAGCGGCAGCCCAATATCTGCTAGCCCAATATCTGCTTCCGGCAGCCCAATATCTGCTTCCGGCAGCCCAATATCTGCTTCCGGCAGCCCAATATCTGCTAGCGGCAGCCCAATATCTGCTTCCGGCAGCCCAATATCTGCTTCCTGCAGCCCAATATCTGCTAGCGGCAGCCCAATATCTGCTAGCGGCAGCCCAATATCTGCTTCCGGCAGCCCAATATCTGCTAGCGGCAGCCCAATATCTGCTTCCGGCAGCCCAATATCTGCTTCCGGCAGCCCAATATCTGCTTCCTGCAGCCCAATATCTGCTAGCGGCAGCCCAATATCTGCTAGCCCAATATCTGCTAGCCCAATATCTGCTTCCGGCAGCCCAATATCTGCTAGCAGCAGCCCAATATCTGCTAGCCCAATATCTGCTAGCGGCAGCCCAATATCTGCTAGCCCAATATCTGCTAGCCCAATATCTGCTAGCCCAATATCTGCTTCCGGCAGCCCAATATCTGCTAGCCCAATATCTGCTTCCGGCAGCCCAATATCTGCTAGCCCAATATCTGCTTCCGGCAGCCCAATATCTGCTAGCGGCAGCCCAATATCTGCTAGCCCAATATCTGCTAGCGGCAGCCCAATATCTGCTAGCCCAATATCTGCTAGCCGCAGCCCAATATCTGCTTCCTGCAGCCCAATATCTGCTTCCGGCAGCCCAATATCTGCTAGCGGCAGCCCAATATCTGCTTCCGGCAGCCCAATATCTGCTAGCGGCAGCCCAATATCTGCTAGCCCAATATCTGCTAGCGGCAGCCCAATATCTGCTAGCCCAATATCTGCTAGCCGCAGCCCAATATCTGCTTCCTGCAGCCCAATATCTGCTTCCGGCAGCCCAATATCTGCTAGCGGCAGCCCAATATCTGCTAGCCCAATATCTGCTAGCCGCAGCCCAATATCTGCTTCCTGCAGCCCAATATCTGCTAACGGCAGCCCAATATCTGCTAGCGGCAGCCCAATATCTGCTAGCGGCAGCCCAATATCTGCTTCCTGCAGCCCAATATCTGCTTCCGGCAGCCCAATATCTGCTTCCTGCAGCCCAATATCTGCTTCCGGCAGCCCAATATCTGCTTCCGGCAGCCCAATATCTGCTTCCTGCAGCCCAATATCTGCTTCCGGCAGCCCAATATCTGCTAGCCCAATATCTGCTAGCCGCAGCCCAATATCTGCTAGCCCAATATCTGCTAGCGGCAGCCCAATATCTGCTAGCGGCAGCCCAATATCTGCTAGCGGCAGCCCAATATCTGCTTCCTGCAGCCCAATATCTGCTTCCGGCAGCCCAATATCTGCTAGCGGCAGCCCAATATCTGCTTCCTGCAGCCCAATATCTGCTAGCGGCAGCCCAATATCTGCTTCCAGCAGCCCAATATCTGCTTCCGGCAGCCCAATATCTGCTAGCCCAATATCTGCTTCCGGCAGCCCAATATCTGCTAGCGGCAGCCCAATATCTGCTTCCTGCAGCCCAATATCTGCTAGCCCAATATCTGCTAGCGGCAGCCCAATATCTGCTAGCCCAATATCTGCTTCCGGCAGCCCAATATCTGCTTCCGGCAGCCCAATATCTGCTTCCTGCAGCCCAATATCTGCTAGCGGCAGCCCAATATCTGCTAGCGGCAGCCCAATATCTGCTAGCCCAATATCTGCTTCCTGCAGCCCAATATCTGCTTCCTGCAGCCCAATATCTGCTAGCCCAATATCTGCTAGCGGCAGCCCAATATCTGCTAGCCCAATATCTGCTTCCTGCAGCCCAATATCTGCTTCCGGCAGCCCAATATCTGCTAGCGGCAGCCCAATATCTGCTAGCCGCAGCCCAATATCTGCTAGCCCAATATCTGCTTCCGGCAGCCCAATATCTGCTAGCAGCAGCCCAATATCTGCTTCCTGCAGCCCAATATCTGCTAGCCCAATATCTGCTAGCGGCAGCCCAATATCTGCTAGCGGCAGCCCAATATCTGCTTCCTGCAGCCCAATATCTGCTAGCGGCAGCCCAATATCTGCTAGCGGCAGCCCAATATCTGCTAGCGGCAGCCCAATATCTGCTTCCGGCAGCCCAATATTTGCTAGCCCAATATCTGCTTCCTGCAGCCCAATATCTGCTAGCCGCAGCCCAATATCTGCTTCCGGCAGCCCAATATCTGCTTCCGGCAGCCCAATATCTGCTAGCGGCAGCCCAATATCTGCTAGCGGCATTTTAATTGAGAATGGTGGCAGCTGCCAGCTTTAAGTGTGAACTAAATGAGGTTGTGTCTTCCAAACATAAAGGACAGCACTGAGCAGCTCACACACCCTGAGCAGCTCAGTCCGCCCTGAGCAGCTCGTACACCCTGAGCAGCTCGTACACCCTGAGCAGCTCGTACACTCTGAGCAGCTCATACACCCTGAGCATCTCGTACACCCTGAGCAGCTCGTACACCCTGAGCAGCTCGTACACCCTGAGCAGCTCATACACCCTGAGCAGCTCGTACACCCTGAGAAGCTCGTACACCCTGATCAGCTCATACACCCTGAGCAGCTCGTACACCCTGAGCATCTCGTACACCCTGAGCAGCTCACACACCCTGAGCAGCTCAGTCCGCCCTGAGCAGCTCATACACCCTGAGCATCTCGTACACCCTGAGCAGCTCGTACACCCTGAGCAGCTCAGCCCGCCCTGAGCAGCTCGTACACCCTGAGCAGCTCGTACACCCTGAGCATCTCGTACACTCTGAGCAGCTCATACACCCTGAGCATCTCGTACACCCTGAGCAGCTCGTACACCCTGAGCAGCTCGTACACCCTGAGCAGCTCATACACCCTGAGCAGCTCGTACACCCTGAGAAGCTCGTACACCCTGATCAGCTCATACACCCTGAGCAGCTCGTACACCCTGAGCATCTCGTACACCCTGAGCAGCTCGTACACCCTGAGCAGCTCACACACCCTGAGCAGCTCAGCCCGCCCTGAGCAGCTCACACACCCTGAGCAGCTCGTACACCCTGAGCAGCTCGTACACCCTGAGCAGCTCGTACACCCTGAGCAGCTCGTACACCCTGAGCAGCTCAGCCCGCCCTGAGCAGCTCACACACCCTGAGCAGCTCGTACACCCTGAGCAGCTCGTACACCCTGAGCAGCTCGTACACCCTGAGCAGCTCGTACACCCTGAGCAGCTCGTACACCCTGAGCAGCTCAGCCCGCCCTGAGCAGCTCGTACACCCTGAGCAGCTCGTACACCCTGAGCATCTCGTACACCCTGAGCATCTCGTACACCCTGAGCAGCTCGTACACCCTGAGCAGCTCGTACACCCTGAGCAGCTCGTACACCCTGAGCAGCTCGTACACCCTGAGCAGCTCAGCCCGCCCTGAGCAGCTCAGCCCGCCCTGAGCAGCTCGTACACCCTGAGCAGCTCAGCCCGCCCTGAGCAGCTCGTACACCCTGAGCAGCTCACACACCCTGAGCAGCTCACACACCCTGAGCAGCTCACACACCCTGAGCAGCTCGTACACCCTGAGCAGCTCACACACCCTGAGCAGCTCGTACACCCTGAGCAGCTCGTACACCCTGAGCAGCTCGTACACCCTGAGCAGCTCGTACACCCTGAGCAGCTCCTACACCCTGAGCAGCTCGGACACCCTGAGCAGCTCCTACACCCTGAGCATCTCGTACACCCTGAGCAGCTCAGCCCGCCCTGAGCAGCTCGTACACCCTGAGCAGCTCGTACACCCTGAGCAGCTCGTACACCCTGAGCAGCTCATACACCCTGAGCAGCTCATACACCCTGAGCAGCTCAGCCCGCCCTGAGCAGCTCCTACACCCTGAGCAGCTCGTACACCCTGAGCAGCTCGTACACCCTGAGCAGCTCGTACACCCTGAGCAGCTCGTACACCCTGAGCAGCTCGTACACCCTGAGCAGCTCGTACACCCTGAGCAGCTTGTACACCCTGAGCAGCTCTTACACCCTGAGCAGCTCAGCCCGCCCTGAGCAGGTCATACAGCCTGCACGGACACTTAACGTTAAGTGCTCTGTACGTATGTGCTTTTGGTGCCAAATCACCGTAGAGAGTGTCTTCTGTTTTCTCGCTGCCAGCAAGCAAGGCAAGAGAACTGTGAAGATGGATTGTTTTGTTACAAGGAAGCGATGACCAGAGACACGAATAGGCAGTGTAGTTCCTGGCCAGGATCTCACTTCTGAATCTACTGGAGAGAGCTGCTCAGGAGAGCCCATGGCAGGTCAGAGCACTGCTACCTCTTTGAATGGCATCTGCCTCAGACTCCCCCCCCTACCCCCTTGCCTGGATCGCGAAGGCCTCGCTCTTGTTCATGTTCAGCTTGTCCCCTGAAAACTGGCCAAATTCCTCCAGTATTCCCATAATTCCTGCAATCCCCCCCCCCAACGTGTCTGTTACATAAAGGAGCAAATCATCCACATAGAGCGAAACCCTATGTCCCCCTGCACAGACTAAAATACTCTCATCGAACCCGGTTGGTCCTTGCATTCGCCACCAGTGCCTGATCCACGAATCACTGCCCGAACCCAAACCTTCCCAGGACATCCCACAGGTATATCCACTCCACCCAATCAAAGGCCTTTTCTGTGATCATGGCCTCGACCACGCGCCCCTCCGCAGGCATCATTATCACATTTGGGCAGCACAGTAGCATAGTGGTTAGCACAATTGCTTCACGGCACCCAGGGTCCCGGGTTCGATTCCCGGCTTGGGTCGCTGTCTGTGCGGAGTCTGCACTTTCTCCCTGTGTCTGCATGGGTTTCCTCTGGATGCTCCGGTTTCCTCCCACAAACCCAAAAGACATGCTGTTAGGTGAATTGAACATTCTGAATTCTCCCTCTGTCTTCAAAGAATTTACAGTGCAGAAGGAGGCCATTTGGCCCATCGTGTCTGCACCGGCCGGTGTGGGTCAGCAAGGCCGGCCGGTGTGGGTCAGCAAGGTCGGCCGGTGTGGGTCAGCAAGGCCGGCCGGTGTGGGTCAGCAAGGCCGGCCGGTGTGGGTCAGCAAGGCCGGCCGGTGTGGGTCAGCAAGGCCGGCCGGTGTGGGTCAGCAAGGCCGGCGGGTGTGGGTCAGCAAGGCCAGCCGGTGTGGGTCAGCAAGGCCGGCCGGTGTGGGTCAGCAAGGCCGGCCGGTGTGGGTCAGCAAGGCCGGCCGGAATGGGTCAGCAATGCTGGCTGGTGTGGGACAGCAAGGCCGCCGGTGTGGGACAGCAAGGCCGGCCGGTGTGGGTCGCGAAGGCCGGCCGGTGTGGGTCAGCAAGGCCGGCCGGTGTGGGTCAGCAAGGCCGGCCGGTGTGGGTCAGCAAGGCCGGCCGGTGTGTGGGTCAGCAATGCCGGCCGGTGTGGGTCAGCAAGGCCGGCCGGTGTGGGTCGCGAAGGCCGGCCGGTGTGGGTCGCGAAGGCCAGCCGGTGTGGGTCAGCAAGGCCGGCCGGTGTGGGTCGCGAAGGCCGGCCGGTGTGGGTCAGTAAGGCCGGCCGGTGTGGGTCGCGAAGGCCAGCCGGTGTGGGTCAGCAAGGCCGGCCGGTGTGGGTCAGCAAGGCCGGCCAATGTGGGTCAGCAAGGCCGCCGGTGTGGGTCAGCAATGCTGGCCGGTGTGGGTCAGCAAGGCCGGCCGGTGTGGGTCAGCAAGGCCGGCCAATGTGGGTCAGCAAGGCCGGCCGGTGTGGGTCAGCAAGGCCGGCCGGTGTGGGTCGCGAAGGCCGGCCAATGTGGGTCAGCAAGGCCGCCGGTGTGGGTCAGCAATGCTGGCCGGTGTGGGTCAGCAAGGCCGGCCGGTGTGGGTCAGCAAGGCCGGCCGGTGTGGGTCGCCAAGGCCGGCCAATGTGGGTCAGCAAGGCCGGCCGGTGTGGGTCAGCAAGGCCGCCGGTGTGGGTCAGCAAGGCCGGCCAATGTGGGTCAGCAAGGCCGGCCGGTGTGGGTCAGCAAGGCCGCCGGTGTGGGTCGCCAAGGTTGGCCAAAGTGGATCCTGGGGAAAAAAGTTTATTGTTGTTGATAATTGGCTGGATAGTTCCAGTATGTGACTCTGCTCATTGGTGTTACCTGTCTCATGTTGCTCATCACTGAAGTTTTATTGTTTTAGGTGTTTTTGGAAAATCTGAAGCATGAAGACTCATTTGTATATCTGTCTTCGATTCAAGGTAAGAAGGATTGTTGAACTTTATAGGTTGAGCTATGAGTACAAGACAATCCACCACTCTAAAAGCAGCAGTTCCAATGTGCATTATATACAGCAGTAAAATATTGTTGATCCATATCTCACAGTCAGTGCTTCAATGTTTGAGCTTCCAGTCTGATTAGTGCCTCCTGTGTCCAGGTTAACCTCACAGAGTGAAAGCAAAAGCACTAACCCTGCTTTTGAGACACGGGGTGCATCACTTCCAATCTGAGTACCACCATTTGCTGTAATTTTCTCAATCCTGAGCATCAGTAAACTTGTCTATGGTGCTACATTTCATTGCGTTTAATTCCTGAATTTTGTTGAAGTCTCACTGAGACCCCATTCTGATGGCTGTTGACATTGCAATCACTGCATTGTTGGTAACAATCTGTGCCGGACCATCAGAAATAGGAACAGGAGTAGGCCATTCAGCCCTTCAAACATGCTCGACCATTCAGTTGGATTATGATCAATCTGATTGTGGCCTTAACCTCACATTCTTGTCTGCCCCCCTCTAACCATTGACTCCCTTGTCTGTCTAACTCCGCCTCGAGTTTATTCAATAACCCTATCCGCACTCTGCCTGGGGAAGAGAATTCCAGACTAGCGACTCCAGGAGATGAAATTTATGTCTTAAATGGGAGACACATATTTTTAAAGTGCGCCCACTAGAATCCCTACAGTGCAGAAGGAGGCCATTCAACCCATCGAGTTTGCACTGACTCGCCAAAAGACCACTCTACCTAGGCTCATCTATCCTGCCCCATACCCGTAACCCTGCACAGTGATCATATCCAATCCACCTAACCTGCACATGTTTGGACTGTGGGAGGAAACTGTAGCACCTGGAGGAAACCCACGCACACACGGGGAGAACGTGCAGACTCCGCATAGTGACCCAAGCTGGGAATTGAACCTGCAGCTGTGAACAGCAGTGCTAACCACTGTGCCACCGTGCTGCCCTTTTTAATTCCCAACAAGAGGTAACACCCTCTCAACATCTATCCCTCAGGATATTCTATGTCTGAATAAAATCACCCCTGGTTCTTCCAAACTCCAATGATTGCAGAGACTCAACCTGCTCAACCTTTCCTGTAGAGGGGAAATTATGCAACTATACAGCAAGAGATTACTTCACCCTCACACACACGAGTGACCAGATGGAGATTCTTGGATTTATAAACAAGTCCTTTATTGCAGCTACAGCACGGGCTGCTGACGTTCCAAGTTGGAGCTTAAATTCCCGGCTTGGGTCACTGTCTGTGCGGAGTCTGCATGTTCTCCCAGTGTCTGCACGAGTTTCCTCCGAGTGCTCCGGTTTCCTCCCACAAGTCCCGAAAGACGTGCTGTTAGGTGAGTTAGACATTCTGAATTCTCCCTCCGAGTATCCGAACAGGCGCCGGAGTGTGGTGACTCGGGGATTTTCACAGTAACTTCATTGCAGTGTTAATGTAAACCTACCTGTGACAATAAAGATTATTATTATTAAATGATAATACCAGGCACATGGACAGATACGGGTTAATTAAGGAAAGCCAGCATGATTTGTTTTGGGCAAATAGCATTGAACTAACTTGCTTGAGTTTTTTGCTGAGATAACAGAGATGTTGATGAGATTAATCTTAAAGCTGATGGAATAACAGGGTTGTGGCATCATGGATGCAAAATATTCAGTGTGACAGGAAACACGAGTAATGGTGAATGGTTCTATTTCTGACTGGAATCCACAAGGGTTGGTATTAGAATCACTGTTTTTCTTGGTCTATTTAATGATCTTCATTTGGGAGCACGGGGCACAATTTAAAAATTTGCCAGTGAGGACTGGCAGATATTGTTGGCCAGGATGGAGAGCCAGCCGCCCAACAAGCCGAGGAGGTTGAGACCTCGGGTGTACTGGCAGCGCCTGTCATTCGAGAACCTGCCAAACCGGGTATTCCATCGAACACTCCGCCTGAGCAGGGAGGCTGTGCGACATATCTGCCAGATGATGGCACACTGGCACCGCGGGTGTATGGGGGAAGGACACCCACTCCCGAAGGCCGTCAAGGTGACGGTCGCCCTGAACCTTTATACCATGGGCTCCTTCCAGGCGCTGAATGCAGACCTGTCAGGGACCTCGCAGAACAAAGGTGCATCTGCCCTGTCACGGAGGCCCTATATGTCAGATGGGCACGATACATCCATTCCAATGTGGACCGAGCCCACCAGGATGCCCGGGTAGCCGGGTTCTGCACCATCGCCGACATGCCCCGGATCCAGGGGGTGATCGACGGGCTGCATGTCCCCCTCAGAGGCTGCCCGACACAAACCGAAAGGGGTTCCATTCGATGAACATGCAGCTGGTGTGTGACCATCATACACGTCTGTGCCCGATACCCGGGCAGTGTGCACGGCACCTTCATCCTGGCACACTTGGATTCCTGACATGTTTGAGATGCCGCCCCGGCTGAGGGGTTGGCTCCTGGGTGACCAGACTTATCCGCTGTGGCCGTGGCTGATGATTCCTATCCGGAAGTCACAGACCGAGATGGAAACCTGCTACGACGCCCATACAGCAACCAGATGTGTGATCGAGCGGTGTTTCAGCATCCTGAAGATGCAGTTCAGGTGCCTGGACCATTCGTTTTGGGCCCTCCAGTATGACGCTGGGAGGGTCGCTCGCTCCGGCGGCCTGCTGCGTCCTCCACAACATCACACAGCAGAGGGGCAACGCGCTGGAGGAGGAGGATGAGGGGGAAGGCAAGGATGGGGCCCAGGCAGGCACGGGAGAGTGCACGACTGAGCCAGGACTAACGGGCATGGGATGCTCTGATTGCCTCCAGGTTTACCAAATAGAGGTGGGGGAATGGCCAGGGGCACAAACACCACATCCCTCCCCACCCCCCCTCCCCGACACATACCTGCCGCACTACGGGGGTGGGGGTCCTGGTTTGGCAGCCTCTTAGTGACAGCTGACCACTGGCATTTTTGACCTGTCCTTGAACCTTATTAAAGGCATTAAAATTTGAGCTATAGCATTAAAATAAAAGATCCAGTAGTTCAGGATGCAAGGCCCATAGCTTCAAATTCACTTTTGTCTCAAAATGAAATGAAAGATGAAAATCGCTTATTGTCACGAGTAGGCTTCAATGAAGTTACTGTGAAAGGCCCCTAGTCGCCACATTCCGGCGCCTGTCCAGGGAGGCTGGTACGGGAAATCACATTGATAATTTTAAAACTTAAGACATCGGAACAGGAAAAGGCCAAACATTTGATCAGGAAATATGATCGATGTTTAACATCATGATGGGGCGTGGTTAGAGTAAATAAAACCATTTCCAGTGGCTGAATGGGTCCATGACCAGTGGGCCCTTCACTGCCCACCCTTCATAGGCATGAGGCCCCTCAGGTCTTCACCCTTGGCAGTACCACCCTGGTGCATGGGCAACGTGGCATTGCCACTCTAGCATCCTGTAATGCCCCTTCCAACCTGGCAATGCCACCCTGGTGGTGGTGCCAGGCTGCCAATGTCAAGGTGCCCGGATGTCAGAGGTAGAGCCAGGCGGCCACCCTGTCTTGCCCCCAACCACACAGGGGTCTATATATATGTGTCGTTGCCCCTATACCTAAACTGTGCCCTGCACCCATGCCAACTTAACTGGTGTCTAACTTTCTGGCCTTACGGGCCCTAACATGTGTCTCAGTAGTTCCCCAGACGGTACAGCAGGAGTGGAGGCGGACTGCTGCAATTCCCGCCCTGTGACCTAGGTCTCTGTTGGCGGTTGTCTTATGGGGCAACCGGGCCTGAATGTGCCTGGCTGCTGCTCGGGTTTCCCAGTTGGCATGGTGCCTCCCTCTTCTGCCCGCTGCCCACCAGATACGCCAGAGACAGGAGGGGGTTGCGGGGGGTGTCCAAGGTGCTGCAGTGTTCTGGCACCTCCCTGGCGGGAGTCACCGGCCCAAGCCCCATCACCACCACCTCCCTCGGGGTGCCCGATGGCCCCCTGGCTAATCAATGGGACGGGGTGCAAGTGGGTCTAACACTTGAGGCTCCCCCATTACCTGTCGGTACCAGCCCTGGAGGGCTGCTCTGGTTTCAGTCAGGGTCTGCATGTTCACGGCCATGGAGCACAGGGAGTGGACCATCTCAGCCTGAGACTACGCCACATCACACTGCGACTGTGCCGCCTGCGTCACCTCTCTCTGTATCTGCGCCATGTCGGCCAGCGCCTGGGCAATGTCTTTGACGTTCCCAACAATGACCTGCTGTGACTGGGCCACACTCAGAACCATCGCTGCGATGTCCAGATGGCTCTGGCACATGGCTGCCTGTGAGAGGACAGCCCTGTCTTGGGCCTGGGTTAGTGCCTGCACAGAATGCCCCAGGCCTTGGACATGCTGATCCATTACCTAAACCGTTGCCCCAATGCCTCCACTGTGGACGCCACCCGTGCGTTGTTGGCCTGGGTGGGACGCATGGTCAGCACCACCTCCTGCTGCTACACACGGTTGGACTCCTCCAGCTGCAACTGCAGCTTCTGGATGCTCGCCGACAATCCCTCATGTAGTCCCTGGCTCTGCAACTTCATCTCCACGATTGATGGGATTGTCTGTACTGGAGCAGCTGTGTGGTGAGCATCAGAGGGTATCCCAGGATCCTCTTCACTAAAGTGCCCAACTGAGGTGGGCCTCTCTGGGATGGTGGAGGGTGTTGGAGACACTGTGACGGGAAATTAGTGTCATCCTCCAACTCGAGCTCTGGGGTGTCTTGGTCTTGGACTGCCGTCCGCGCTGCTGTCCTCGTCGCTGGTCGGCACGGGAGGGGGTTGGGGGGGCCTCAGGCTGTGGCACTGGGGTTGGGGGGGGGTGGCGTAGGCTGTGGCACGCGGGGGGTGGGGGGGGGGCCTCAGGCTGTGGCACTGGGGGTGGGGGGGGGGTGGCGTAGGCTGTGGCACGCGGGGGGTGGGGGGGGGCCTCAGGCTGTGGCACTGGGGGTGGGGGGGGTGGCGGTGGCGTAGGCTGTGGCACGCGGGGGGGGGGGGGGGCTCAGTCGGTGGCACTGGCTGGGAGCGGGGGACACCAGATAACCCGCCCCATCACTAGCAGGTCCTGCAAGACAAGATGAATGATTAGACCGGGTGGGGGTGGGAATGAGGGTGGGGGGTGGTGTGGGAGTGAGGATGGGGGTGGTGTGGGGGGTGAGGGTGGGGTGGGGGTGGTGTGAGGGTAGGGGTGGGGATGAGGGTGGGAGTGGTGTGAGGGTGGGGGTAGGGTGGTGTCAGGGTAGGGGTGATGAGGGTGGGGGTGGTGTGGGGTGAGGATGGGGGTGGTGTGAGGGTGGGGGAGTAAGTGGTGTGGGGGTGAGGGTCGGTGGGGTGGGGCGTTGGGGGGTAGTCAGGTAGCATGGGAAATGCTAACTCAGCGGGGTCTCACTTACTCGCACACGGCCAACCTCCACCCTAGTGACCTCCACCCTGGTGACCGCCACCCTGGTGACGTCCACCCTGGTGACCGCCACCCTGGTGACCTCCACCCTGGTGACCTCCACCCTAGTGACCTCCACCCTAGTGACCTCCACCCTGGTGACCTCCACCCTGGTGACCTCCACCCTGGTGACCTCCACCCTGGTGACCTCCACCCTAGTGACCTCCACCCTGGTGACCTCCACCCTAGTGAACTCCCTTTCCTCTGGGCCGCCGACCACGTCCAGGTTCCTCTGCTTTGCCACGGTGAGGGGCCGCAGGTCCGGCGGTCTCCCTCCAGTTTTCTCCCACTCCCGGCAGTTATGGGCGGCCTTCTCCTGGGGGGGACAACAGAAAACAACAGTGTTAGACAGTCCAATGAATGCAGCCCAGGGGGTGGGTATCTGGTGGCCTCGCTGGCCAGGGCACCCAGCCATGGCGGCCGGTATGGGTGCTGGCATGTGGTGTAGGGTGGGGGTGGAGTCAAGGGTGTGTGGGACTGGGGTTGGTGCCAGGGGCACAGTGCTGGCTACTCACCCTGGCTGCCCCGAGATGGTTGTGCAGATTTTTCCAGCACTGCTGGCCAGTCTGGACGTTGTCTACCTCTGCCACCTGTGCCCAGGCACGGCAAATGGCAGCGGCTGACAGCCTCCTTCCTGGTCCAGGGTACAGGGTGACCCACCTCTCCTCCACCGCATCCAGGAGGGTCTCGAGCTCGATGTCTGTGAACCTTGGGCTGCACGTCTTGCTGCTATCTTGTGTATATGCGGCACCAGCTTGTCGGCCTCCTGAGTGTCAATCTCGGATATGGCAAATCTGGCACCGTTTCAATTGTGTTGCACGTGGCACCAGTGTTAGCCCCTCCACAGTTGCTGAATTTGCCCAGGTGCGGCGCCAGTTTGGCTGTCGTGGGAGTCCACGCATCCTGCCCCGGTGTCAACACTCAGTCTCAGGAACGGGGAATCCCACCGAAGGTCTACGGCACGTTGGGCTTCTGAAGTAGGAGCAAGAAAGTTATGGTGAACTTCAGCTGAAGTATTGCAGCTAGTTATAATTTTAATAATCTTTATTGTCACAAGTAGGCTTATATTGCAATGAAGTTACTGTGAAAATCCCCTAGTTGCCACATTCCGGCGCCTGTTCGGGTACACAGAGGGAGAATTCAGAATGTCCAATTCACCCAACAGCACATCTTTCGGGACTTGTGGGAGGAAACCGGAGCACCCGGAGGAAACCCACACAGACACGGGGAGAACGTGCAGACTCCGCACAGACAGTGGACCCAGCGGGGAATCGAACCTGGGACCCTGGCGCTGTGAAGCCACAGTGCTAACCACTGTGCTACCATGCTGCCCGAGGCACCTCACTTTCGGAAGGATGTGAAGGCTTTAGGAAAGTGCTGAAAGGATTCACAAGAATGGTTCCAGGGTTGAGGAACTTTGGTTGTGAGGACAGATTGGAGAAACTGGGGCTGATCTACTTGGAGCAAAGAGGGGTGGGGGAAATTTGATAGAGATGATCTAAATCACAAGGAGTCTGAATAGAGTAGACAAGAGAAACCGTTCCTACTGAAGGAAAGGTTGGCAACCAGAGGACGTTGATTTAATGTGATTGGCCAAAGAACCAGAGACAACATGAGGAAAAATGTGTTTTGGAATAAATGATCAGGATCTGGATTGGACTGCCTGACAATGTGATGGAAGTAATATCGTTTCAGATTTCAAAAGGGAATTGGATCATTCTCTAAAGAGAGAGATTTGCAGGACTGAAGGGAAATGGCAGGTGAGTGGGACCAGCTGTAGAGAGTTGGTGCGGACATGGTTGGCAAAATAGTCTGTGTGTTTTCGCCACCTGATTCTAGATCCTTGTGTGTCTGAGTAATTTTCCCGCCAGGAATGTCTGGTCTTTGGAAACGCTTAGATTAAAATGAAATATGGGGTTGATGTGAGAGCATGTGTTATGAATGTGAAAAGTGTAATGGGTAATTGAGCTGCTTTGTGTCCTGTCCCAGACTGAGCTGTGCTTTGTTACATTGAGCTGCTGTGCGACACATTAGGGGCTGGTTTAGCACACTGGGCTAACTCGCTGGCTTTTAAAGCACACCAAGGCAGGCCAGCAGCACGGTTCAGTTCCCGTACCAGCCTCCCCGAACAGGCGCCGGAATGTGGCGACTAGGAGCTTTTCACAGTAACTTCATTGAAGCCTACTCGTGACAATAAACTATTTTCATTTCATTTCATTTCATTACAAATTCAAATGCAAGCAACCTGATTAAATGGGAATGTGCTGAGTCATCTGTGAGCTGACTGGAGCTGATGGCAAGAGCAGGTGCTGAGTGATCCCAGATTTTCATTAAATCCTGCTGTGCACAGGAAAATCCGAAGAGAGCTAGGCTGTGAGCAGTGTGTCAGCTTTCCACCGCATTCTGTGTCAGGGTGACGAGGAGCCAATCAATGGCACTAATTGAAGGTGATTTTTTTTGCGTGCTCAGAAACACATGTTAGTTGGAAAGACAGAGCAGCCATGGCACAGAACACACGTGCAGGGGTCTGAAAACTGTTTATATTTTAAAATGTTGCATATGTGTGCACCTGCAGCCCATATAACATCTCCTCTTGTCAGGAGTTTTGTTGATTCTCTTCAATGTAAACATTTTCATGCTAAAACTGGCAATACAGGGAAAGGGATGAAATGAGGGAGGTGTGGAACTAGGGCGAGAGTTTGTTGAAGCAGGCTGGGAGCAGGATAGGCGGAGGAAGGGAGATAAGCAGCAATACAAAGATGGGGAGAGTGGGGGAATAAGGATGGGGAATGGACGTGGAGATGAGGGTGGGGAATGGGGACAAGGGTGGGGAGTGGGGACGGTGACGAGGGTGGGGAGTGGGGACGGTGACAAGAGTGGGGAATGGGAGTGGGGACGTGGGTGGGGGGCGAGGGTGGGGAGTGGCGAATGGGAGTGGGGAGTGGGGACGGTGACGAGGGTGGGGAGTGGGGACAGTGACGAGGGTGGGGAGTGGCGAATGGGAGTGAGGACAGTGACGAGGGTGGGGAGTGGGGACGGTGACGAGGGTGGGGAGTGGGGACGGTGACGAGGGTGGGGAGTGGGGACGGTGACGAGGGTGGGGAGTGGCGAATGGGAGTGGGGACAGTGACGAGGGTGGGGAGTGGGGACGGTGACGAGGGTGGGGAGTGGGGACGGTGACGAGAGTGGGGAATGGGGGTGGGGAGTGGGGACAATGACGAGGGTGGGGAGTGGGGACGGTGACGAGAGTGGGGATGGTGACGAGGGTGGAGAGTGGGGACGGTGACGAGGGTGGGGAGTGGGGAGTGGGGACGGTGACGAGGGTGGGGAGTGGGGACAGTGACGAGGGTGGGGAGTGGCGAATGGGAGTGGGGACAGTGACGAGGGTGGGGAGTGGGGACGGTGACGAGGGTGGGGAGTGGCGAATGGGAGTGGGGAGTGGGGACGGTGACGAGGGTGGGGAGTGGGGACGGTGACGAGGGTGGGGAGTGGGGACGGTGACGAGAGTGGGGATGGTGACGAGGGTGGGGAGTGGGGACGGTGACGAGGGTGGGGAGTGGGGACGAGGGTGGGGAGTGGGTGTGTGTGAGAGAGGGGGTAGTGTGCACGAGATGAATTGTTTTTACTGAATGAGTTGTGTAATCTGGCACACGCTGCCTGAAAGGGCAATGGAAGCAGATACAATAAATTTCAAAAGAAAATTGGATATATAATTGACGGAGAAAGTTTTATATGGTGATGGGGAAAATGCAGGGAAATGCACGGCTCTTTTCAAGAGTCAGCACAGTGTGATGGGCTAAAAGACCCCTATCTGTACTCTATACTTCTATGACAAAGTGCAGCTTCTACAATAGACAAAGCTCATGGGCTTACTGCTTCTTACACAAAATCATATCCTCCATCACTCACTTTGGGGAGCAGGAAACACTAAAGCCCTACGTTTGGTCCAGCATATTTATGTACAGTTCTGGTCGCCACACTACCAGAAGGATGTGGATGCCTTGGAGAGGGTACAGAAGTGGTTTACTAGAATATTGCCTGGTATGGAAGGCATTAGCTATGAGGGGAGGTTGGATAAACTCCGTCTGTTCTCACTGGAACGATGGAGGTTGAGAGGCAACCTGATAGAGGTCAACAAAATTGAGTGGCATGGACAGAGTGGAAAGTCAGATGCTGTTTCCGAGAGTAGGAGAGTCAAGTACTAGGGGACATAGGTTTAAAGTGCATGGGGAGAATGGTGTGTTTAGGGAGTTTTACAGCTAATTGTATGAGTCGGAACCCCCAGCCAGGGAGGAGGGGATGAGGAGTTTCTGGGAGGGTTGAAGTTCCGGCGTTGTCACAGGCATCCATCTCCCTCATTTTAAAGCGGGATAAGGACCCGGAGAACTGTGGGTCGTACAAGCTGATCTCCCTGTTAAATGTGGATGCCAGACTATTGGCGAAAATGCTGGCCACAAGGATCGAAGATTGCATCCCAGGGGTAATAGGAGAGGCATGAGAGAGAGGAGTAAGGACAGGAAAACCAACGGAGGGTGGCTGGGTACGGTGGCACTATTTGTGTAAGCCATATTGGCTGGGCTTTGTGCTCGGTGGGGTTTTGTTGATTATATTGGTGTGTTTTTGTTTTTGTTGACATTTCATGTTGAAAGCTGTTAAAATTATAAATGCCTTAATAAAATACTTTCTAAAAAAAAAAGAAAAAGTATTCTTATTGGTGAAAGGATCAAGAACCAAAGCGCACAGATATAAGCCAATGGCAGCAGAATGGTTTTCTTTGCACGGGATGTAAATGCTGCTTGATGGGATAGATTGCTGCGTTGATGGGACTCTCTTTGGGATCTTCAGGAGTTAGGAGAATGATCCTCATCATTGTGTCAATAACCAGCGAGAGATGCAGTATTATCTGCTGCGAGAGAACAAAGAACAATACAGCACAGGAACAGGCCATTCAGCTCTCCAAGCCTGTCCCGACCATGGTACCTGCCTAAATTAAAACCGTATGACTTACGGAGTTCATATCCTTCCATTCCCACCCGATTCGTATATTTGTCATGATGTCCCTTAAATGCTGCTATCGTACCTGCTCCCACCCCCCTCCCCAGGCAGCGCGTTCCATATATTTATATACACCCTCTGTGTAAAAAAACTTTTCCCCACGCACTTTAAACCTATGCGGCGGCATAGGTTAAACATAACGTGATGTGGAGATGAGCAGACATGAGCAGAGAGTAAAAAGGAGATTCCAGTCAATACATCGTCTACCCACAGAAGGAATACATTTTTCGAAAACAAATTTAGAGTAGCCAATTAATTTTTTCCAATTAAGGGGCAATTTAACGTGGCCAATCCACCTATCCTGCACATCTTTGAGTTGTGCAAACTCCACACGGACAGTGACCCAGAGCCGGGATCGAACCTAGGACCTCAGCGCCGTGAGGCAGCAGCACTAACCACCGTGCCACCGAATGAATAAATTTAATCAGCGTACATTATATAGGCAGAGCAAATTGAGTGTTGAATAGATAATAAAGATCTGTTTCATTGTTAGGAAGGATGTATTATGCTTGGAGGGAGTGCAGCACAGGTTTGCCAGAATAAGAGCTGAACTCGGAGTTAAAATATTAGGGTGTAAGAGTTGCATTTCCTGTAAAACTTTAAGGGATGGTTTGATCAATTTTTTGAAGATATTAAGGGGAACAGGTTAGGTATGTGGTGTCGCAGACATAGTTTATATTTTATTGTTGTCTGTGATTAATGAGTTTAAATGTGTGTTTCAGAGTGAATTGTCCCAATTTAAATGAATTCCCGTGGTGAATCTTTGTGACTTTAAAACTATATTTTTTTATTGCCGTACACTTTCCTCAGATGTTTAAATGTGTGTCTTACACTATCACATTCACAAATATGAAATTACAGATGAAGATAAAAACAATATGATTACCATCTGGAATTATTTCTCTCTCTCTCATGGAAGGCCTGTAATTTCTTGGATGAATTGATGCATTAGCTGGACTAGAGGTCTTGTAAAAGCTGAGAATTCTCAGTAAGCTTAGAGACTTCTTAAAGTTCAGTTGCCAGAAGGCACTCGGGTGAACTTGAAGTGGGATAGGTTGCGGGGAGATTCCTTCTCTCGTTTTCAAGGTATAGCTGTATATCACCTTGGCAGTGCATCAGCTTTTCAGCTGGTTTAATGGCTGAAATGGTGTTTCTGAAGATATCTGTCTCAGAACAGCTTCTGCTGTTAGGTTTTAAAAGCAGGGAGCAAACATGGCTGCCTTATCCATGTGACCTGCGACTTGTCAAAGTCCTTTTCCAAATAAAGTGTGTAGACCAGTAACACCGTATGTCGTGGCTTTTCATACCCTGTGAGTTTCACACAGCCAAGGTCTTTGCGTTTAGGGTGAGGAGCCATTACAAAAAAAGCTCAATGAGAACCATTTCATACTCCTCTACCACTGAGTTTTGATGCCTTTATTATCCATGATACTTTCTGTTATATCATAGAAGTACCATAGAAGTTACAGTGCAGAAGGAGGCCATTCGGCCCATTGAGTCTGCACCAGCTCTTGGAAAGAGCACCCTATCCAAGGTCAACACCTCCACCCTATCCCCATAACCTAGTAACCCCACCCAACACTAAGGGCAATTTTGGACACTAAGGGCAATTTATTATGGCCAATCCACCTAACCTGCACATCTTTGGACTGTGGGAGGAAACCGGAGCATCCGGATATGGTTAATAAAGGGATGTGTGAATTTCACAAGTGGCTGTGATTATCCATGTTTTAATTAATTTGTTTGAGTTTCGGCACTATCTGGAGTTGGATCCTGCCAAGTCACACAATACTCTACATCCACCGTAAACCACTTTTGGTGTCCACTTTTAACAATATAGCTTTAAAGATTGTAATATTTTCATGCCAGTAATGGACATGACAATCGTGAGAAACTATTTCTGCTGCTTGTGGAGTCTCGTACTAGTGAGCATAGTATAAAAGTTGGCGTTGAATCCTTCAACACGGCAGCACAGTGGTTTGCACTGCTTCTTCACAGCACCAGGGACCCGGGTTCGAATCCCGGCTTGGGTCATGTCTGTGCGGATTCTGCACGTTCTCCCCGTGCCTCTGTGGGTTTCCTCCGGGTGCTCCGGTTTCCTTTCGCAAGTCCCGAAAGACGTGCTTGTTAGGTAATTTGGACATTCTGAATTCTCCCTCTGTGTACCCGAACAGGCGCCGGAATGTGGTGACTAGGGGATTTTCACAGTAACTTCATTGCAGTGTTAATGTAAGCCTACTTGTGACATTAATAAAAATTGTTGTTATCGAGAGAAAAATTTTGAAACATTTCTACAGATAAAAGGGGGTAGAAGTTTGGAACACATTTCTAGTAGGAGAGTGAGCAGCGAGTGTTTGATTTCAACACAGCATTCAGGGAGAGCCAGGTGTGTAAACTCTCAAGAGTTTCTTCCTGGTCTCCCATTACACCCTCTTGAAACTCAGCTTGGCCAACAGACCCATGTCCTGTTCTGAACCCCCATTCGTACTAAACTGCTGAACCCCCAAGTTCCCTTCCTGCCCACAGTCCCCTCCCCTTCCTTTCAGAATCATTGTCGTTGTTCCTCCATCTCCAACCCAACATCTTTTCAAACTCGCACCCTCTCATCCTCAAGGTCCATCTCAGCCATGAAGACTAATTTCGTACCAACCCAATTACGCAATTCGGGCTTCCATCGATCAACAGCAGCTGCTATTTATCTTTGTTTCTTCAGACACCAACACTTATTTTCATTGTAACTAATAAAACAAATCCATGAAGAACCTGCTTTGATCTGACTGCTCACTCTCACAGTTTAAATATTGAGGTCACTTCTGTTATGTAATATCAGTTCAATGAGTATATATATTTTCCATTTATTTTTCTGAATCTTGTGCTGATTGAGTTATAGAATAAAACACCTTCCATTTCAAGAACTGAGTATCAACATCCCATCAGCAGCAGCATGGTGTGAAGCTCCTGCTGCACAATCCCATCAAAGGACTGATACAGCACAGGGTTAGATACAGAGTAAAGCTCCCTCTGCACTGTCCCCATCAAACACTCTCAGGGCAGGTACAGCACGGGGTTAGATACAGAGTAAAGCTCCCTCTACACTGTCCCCATCAAACACTCCCAGCACAGGTACAGCACGGGGTTAGATACAGAGTAAAGCTCCCTCTACACTGTCCCCATCAAACACTCCCAGGACAGGTACCGCACGGGGTTAGATACAGAGTAAAGCTCCCTCTACACTGTCCCCATCAACCACTCCCAGGACAGGTACAGCACGGGGTTAGATACAGAGTAAAGCTCCCTCTACACTGTCCCCATCAAACACTCCCAGGACAGGTACAACACGGGGTTAGATACAGAGTAAAGCTCCCTCTACACTGTCCCCATCAAACACTCCCAGGACAGGTACAGCACAGGGTTAGATACAGAGTAAAGCTCCCTCTACACCGTCCCCATCACACACTCCCAGGACAGGTACAGCACGGGGTTAGATACAGAGTAAAGCTCCCTCTACACTGTCCCCATCAAACACTCCCAGGACAGGTACAGCACGGGGTTAGATACAGAGTAAAGCTCCCTCTACACTGTCCCCATCAAACACTCCCAGGGCAGGTACAGCACGGGGTTAGATACAGAGTAAAGCTCCCTCTACACTGTCCCCATCAAACACTCCCAGGACAGGTACAGCACGGGGTTAGATACAGAGTAAAGCTCCCTCTACACTGTCCCCATCAAACACTCCCAGGACAGGTACAACACGGGGTTAGATACAGAGTAAAGCTCCCTCTACACTGCCCCCATCAAACACTCCCAGGACAGGTACAGCACAGGGTTAGATACAGAGTAAAGCTCCCTCTAAACTGTCCCCATCAAACACTCCCAGGACAGGTACAGCACGGGGTTAGATACAGAGTAAAGCTCCCTCTACACTGTCCCCATCAAACACTCCCAGGACAGGTACAGCACGGGGTTAGATACAGAGTAAAGCTCCCTCTACACTGTCCCCATCAAACACTCCCAGGACAGGTATAGCACGGGATTAGATACAGAGTAAAGCTCCCTCTGCACTGTCCCCATCAAACACTCCGAGGACAGGTACAGCACGGGGTTAGATACAGAGTAAAGCTCCCTCTACACTGTCCCCATCAAACACTCCCAGGACAGGTACAGCACGGGGTTAGATACAGAGTAAAGCTCCCTCTACACTGTCCCCATCAAACACTCCCAGGACAGGTACAGCACGGGGTTAGATACAGAGTAAAGCTCCCTCTGCACTGTCCCCATCAAACACTCTCAGGGCAGGTACAGCACGGGGTTAGATACAGAGTAAAGCTCCCTCTACACTGTCCCCATCAAACACTCCCAGCACAGGTACAGCACGGGGTTAGATACAGAGTAAAGCTCCCTCTACACTGTCCCCATCAAACACTCCCAGGACAGGTACCGCACGGGGTTAGATACAGAGTAAAGCTCCCTCTACACTGTCCCCATCAAACACTCCCAGGACAGGTACAGCACGGGGTTAGATACAGAGTAAAGCTCCCTCTACACTGTCCCCATCAAACACTCCCAGGACAGGTACAACACGGGGTTAGATACAGAGTAAAGCTCCCTCTACACTGTCCCCATCAAACACTCCCAGGACAGGTACAGCACAGGGTTAGATACAGAGTAAAGCTCCCTCTACACCGTCCCCATCACACACTCCCAGGACAGGTACAGCACGGGGTTAGATACAGAGTAAAGCTCCCTCTACACTGTCCCCATCAAACACTCCCAGGACAGGTACAGCACGGGGTTAGATACAGAGTAAAGCTCCCTCTACACTGTCCCCATCAAACACTCCCAGGGCAGGTACAGCACGGGGTTAGATACAGAGTAAAGCTCCCTCTACACTGTCCCCATCAAACACTCCCAGGACAGGTACAGCACGGGGTTAGATACAGAGTAAAGCTCCCTCTACACTGTCCCCATCAAACACTCCCAGGACAGGTACAACACGGGGTTAGATACAGAGTAAAGCTCCCTCTACACTGCCCCCATCAAACACTCCCAGGACAGGTACAGCACAGGGTTAGATACAGAGTAAAGCTCCCTCTAAACTGTCCCCATCAAACACTCCCAGGACAGGTACAGCACGGGGTTAGATACAGAGTAAAGCTCCCTCTACACTGTCCCCATCAAACACTCCCAGGACAGGTACAGCACGGGGTTAGATACAGAGTAAAGCTCCCTCTACACTGTCCCCATCAAACACTCGCAGGACAGGTACAGCGCTGGACTAGATACAGATGAAAGCTCCCTCTGCACTGTCCCCATCAAACACTCCGAGGACAGGTACAGCACGGGGTTAGATACAGAGTAAAGCTCCCTCTACACTGTCCCCATCAAACACTCCCAGGACAGGTACAGCACGGGGTTAGATACAGAGTAAAGCTCCCTCTACACTGTCCCCATCAAACACTCCCAGGACAGGTATAGCACGGGATTAGATACAGAGTAAAGCTCCCTCTGCACTGTCCCCATCAAACACTCCGAGGACAGGTACAGCACGGGGTTAGATACAGAGTAAAGCTCCCTCTGCACTGTCCCCATCAAACACTCCCAGGGCAGGTACAGCACGGGGTTAGATACAGAGTAATGCTCCCTCTACACTGTCCCCATCAAACACTCCCAGGGCAGGTACAGCACGGGGTTAGATACAGAGTAAAGCTGCCTCTACACTGTCCCCATCAAACACTCCCAGGGCAGGTACAGCTCGGGGTTAGATACAGAGTAAAGCTGCCTCTACACTGTTCCCATCAAACACTCCCAGGACAGGTACAGCACAGGGTTAGATACAGAGTAAAGCTCCCCGTACACTGTCCGCATCAAACACTCCCAGGATAGGTACAGCACAGGGTTAGATACAGAGTAAAGCTCCCTCTACACTGTCCCCATCAAACACTCCCAGGACAGGCACAGCACAGGGTTAGATACAGAGTAAAGCTCCCTCTACACTGTCCCCATCAAACACTCCCAGGACAGGTACAACACGGGGTTAGATACAGAGTAAAGCTCCCTCTACACTGCCCCCATCAAACACTCCCAGGGCAGGTACAGCACAGGGTTAGATACAGAGTAAAGCTCCCTCTAAACTGTCCCCATCAAACACTCCCAGGACAGGTACAGCACGGGGTTAGATACAGAGTAAAGCTCCCTCTACACTGTCCCCATCAAACACTCCCAGGACAGGTACAGCACGGGGTTAGATACAGAGTAAAGCTCCCTCTACACTGTCCCCATCAAACACTCCCAGGACAGGTATAGCACGGGATTAGATACAGAGTAAAGCTCCCTCTGCACTGTCCCCATCAAACACTCCGAGGACAGGTACAGCACGGGGTTAGATACAGAGTAAAGCTCCCTCTACACTGTCCCCATCAAACACTCCCAGGACAGGTACAGCACGGGGTTAGATACAGAGTAAAGCTGCCTCTACACTGTCCCCATCAAACACTCCCAGGACAGGTACAGCACGGGGTTAGATACAGAGTAAAGCTGCCTCTACACTGTCCCCATCAAACACTCCCAGGGCAGGTACAGCTCGGGGTTAGATACAGAGTAAAGCTGCCTCTACACTGTTCCCATCAAACATTCCCAGGACAGGTACAGCATGGGGTTAGATACAGAGTAAAGCTCCCTCTACACTGTCCCCATCAAACACTCCCAGGACAGGTACAGCACGGGGTTAGATACAGAGTAAAGCTGCCTCTACACTGTCCCCATCAAACACTCCCAGGGCAGGTACAGCTCGGGGTTAGATACAGAGTAAAGCTGCCTCTACACTGTTCCCATCAAACATTCCCAGGACAGGTACAGCATGGGGTTAGATACAGAGTAAAGCTCCCTCTACACTGTCCCCATCAAACACTCCCAGGACAGGTACAGCACGGGGTTAGATACAGAGTAAAGCTCCCTCTACACTGTCCCCATCAAACACTCCCAGGACAGGTACAGCACGGGGTTAGATACAGAGTAAAGCTCCCTCTACACTCTTTAAACAGCATTTGTGCCCAGCTCCAAGAAGCAAGGAGACAGAACCTTTCCTAATCACTGTTCAGTCTCACAACTGGCCTGAAGAGTTTTTTCGCCAGACTGAAGCTTAATGTATAAGCCGAACAAATGTGAAATAAAGGTTTTAAGGTGTCAAAATTATGTTGTTTTCATTTATTCTTTACGGTTTTCAAGAAGGAGTTAGATACAGCTCTCGGAGCTAAAGGGATCAAAGGACGGGGGGGGGGGATAGAAAATGGGGACCGGTTAATGAGTTGGATGATCAGCCATGGTGGAACAGGCTCAAAGGGCCGAATGGTGGCCTCCTGCTCCTGTTGCTGGCAAGGCCAGTATTTATTGCCCATTTCTAATGGCCCTTTAACTCAGTAGCTTGCTAGGCCATTAGTCAACCATATTACAATGAATCACATGTAAACCAAAGCAGGTAAGGATGGCAGATTTCCTTCACTAAAAGACACTCTGTGAACTGGATGGGTTTTTACAACATCAATAATAGTTTCATGGTCACCATTACTGAGACTAGTTTTCAATTCCAGATTTTATGAATTGAATTCAAATTGCACCAGCTGCTGTGATGGGATTTGAACCCCTTTCCCCAGAGCATTACCCGGAGCCTTTGGATTACTCCACCAGTGACCTTAGCTTTACGCCAATGTCTTCTATGCACAGGTCTGTCAGTGCTGTCGGACATATATCCAGCCCAGATTCTGCCTCAGCTACTGGACGAATATCAGACTTCATCACAAGGAGCTGGGAAAACACGGTGTGTGGAGACACGGATGAAGATGGGGGAGGTGCTAATGCGAAGTACAAGAGCATTGGGTGAGTGGGGATTGATTATCGGGGCTAACACCAACTCGTGGTTACAATGTGCTGGTTTCTGTGGAGGAGTTGGGATATGTAACTTCCCTACACTCAGCTACTGCCCAAGCCCAGGGCCATCCTTCTCTGATTCCGATCCTATGCCAATATTTAAATGGTGAAAAGCTGGTAACAGGAGGCCCAGAAATACTTTTTATTTGTTCAAGGGATCTGAGCATTGCTGGAAAGGCCAGTTTTGTTGCCCATTCCGAGTTGCCCTTGCTGAGGTGGGGCTGAGCCTCGCTTTTCAAACACTGCATTCATGTGGTGTAGGTATACCCACAGTGCTGTTAGGAAGGAGCTCCAGGATCTTGACCCAATGCATGTGAAGCAGCAGCAATTCTAGTTCCAGTAAAGGGTGATGTTTGACTTGGAGGGGAACCGGCAGGTACTGGTGTTCCCGTGTGTCTGTTGCCCACAGGTACATAGAACATAGAACACTACAGCGCAGTACGGGCCCTTCGGCCCTCGATGTTGCGCCGACCTGTGAAACCATCTGAAGCCTATCTGACCTACACTATTATAGGTAGAGGGGCTGTTGAAAGAGTTTTGACAAGTTGCTGAGATGCATTAACACTGCAGAAATTCTTTTTTTTATATATTTATTGAGGTATTTGAAATTTTTTATAACAATATATTTCACAGTAACTTCATTGAAGCCTACTCATGACAATAAGCGATTTTCATTTTTTTTCAATAACATAAACAATGACATCAACATGGTAAAATAAACATTTCCTTCCTCCCCCCCCCCCCAGCCCAATCTTCATGCACCTCAACCAAACAACAATACCCCCACCCCCCCTTGGAATATTGCATCTGCTGACATTTAAATTTTCTCCAAGAAAGTTGACGAATGGCTGCCCCCTCCGGATGGACCCTAACATTGACCCTCTTACGGCGAACTTTATTTTCTCGAGACTGAGAAACCCAGCCATGTCACTAACCCAGGTCTCTACACTCGGGGGCTTCGAGTCCCTCCACGTTAACAAGATCTGTCTCCGGGCTACCAGGGAGGCAAAGGCCAAGACGTCGGCCTCTTTCGCTCCCTGAACTCCCGGATCTTCAGACACTCCAAAGATCGCTACTTCCGGTTTCGGCATCACCCATGTTTTTAGAACCAGGGCCATTGCCTTAGCAAAACCCTCTAAGCTTCGGGCATGCCCAAAACATGTGGACATGATTTACTGGGCTTCTCGCGCACCTATCCTCAACCCCAAAAAACTTACTCATCCTAGCCGCTGTCATGTGTGCCCGATGGACTACCTTAAATTGTATCAGGCTAAGCCTGGAACATGATGAGGAGGTATTAACCCTGCTTAGGGCATCCGCCCACAGACCTGCCTCTATTTCTCCTCCTAGCTCGTCCTCCCACTTGCCCTTAAGCTCCTCCACCGGGGTTTCATCTGCCTCAGAAAGCTCCTGGTAAATATCCGATACCTTCCCCTCTCCCACCCAGGTACTGGAAACTACTCTATTCTGTATCCCCCGTGGTGGCAGCAGCGGAAAGGGCGGCACCTGTTTTCTCAGGAAGTCTCGCACTTGAAAATACCTTAACCCGTTAATTTAAATTTATCCTCCAAAGCTTTCAAGCTGGGAAAGCTCCCGTCTATAAATAGATTCCCCATCCTTCTAATTCCTGCCCTCTGCCAACTCCGGAACCCGCCATCCAGCCTACCCGGTACAAACCTGTGCTTATTATAACTCGGGGTCCAAACCGATGCTCCCTCCACTCTCTTATATCCCCTCCACTGCCCCCAGATTCTCAGAGCCGCCACCACCACTGGACTTGTGGAGTATCGGGCCGGCGAGAACGGCAGAGGTGCCGTTATCAGTGCTCCCAGACGGGTGTCTTTACATGACTCCATCCGCTTCCATGCCGACCCCTTCCCCACTTCCCACTTCCTAATCATGGCTATATTAGCCGCCCAGTAGTAATTGCAGAGGTTCGGCTGCCCCAACCCACCCTTTTTTCACTCGCGCCCACACAAAGCCCGAAATAATCTTATTCACCCGCTTGCAAAAGGCCTTGGGAATGAAGATAGAGAGGCACTGAAAGACAAACAGAAATCTGGGGAGGACCGTCATTTTCACGGTCTGTACCCTCCCCGCCAGTGATAGCGGGAACATGCCCCATCTCTCTTAAAGTTTCCTTCCATTTGTTCTACCAACCGGGATAGGTTTAACTTGTGCAGTGCCTCCCATTCCCAGGCCACCTGGATTCCCAGATACCCGAAGCTCTTCCCTCCCATTCTAAGCGGCAGCTCTCCCAGTCTCTTCTCCTGCCCTCTTGCCGGGATCGCAAACATCTCGCTTTCCCCATGTTCAATTTATACCCCGGAAAATTGCCAACTTCCCCCAAGATTCGCATTACTTCCCCCATCCCGTCCAACGGGTCCGAAATGTACAACACTCGCTACTGGTGCCTGATAGAGCAACCGCACCCACCCACACCACCCCGCATCCATCACTACCACCATCTCCACCTCATCCCCTTCTGAGGGCATCATAATAACATTTAAAAGCCTTTGAACATTGGCCTTGAGTTGCCTGACCTTTACAAATCCCGTCTGCTCTTCCCCTATCACCCCCAGGACACAGTCCTCTATCCTTGTGGCCACTATCTTAGCCAGCGGTTTGGCGTCCACATTCAGTAGAGAAATCAGCCTGTATGACCCGCATTCCTCCGGATCCTTCTCCCGTTTCAGGATCAATGAAATCGAGGCCTGCGACATTGTTGGGTGGAGGACTCCCTTCTCTCTTGCTTCATTAAATGTCCTCACCAGCAGTGGGCTCAATATCTCTGAAAACTTCTTATAGAATTCCACCGGGTAGCTGTCAGGCCCTGGGGCCTTGCCCGGCTGCAGGCCTTCCAGTCCCTTGATTATTCCCTCAATCTCAATTGGGGCTCCCAGCCCCTCCACCAGGTCCTCCTCCACCCTCGGGAACCTCAACTGATCCAGATATTGCCTCATCCCCTCCACCCCAGCCAGGGATTCCGAGTCATATAATTTACTGTCGAAGTCCTTAAACACCTCGTTCACCCCAGCTGGGTCCAGGACAGTATTACCGTCTCTGCTCTTTACTTTACCTATCTCCCTGGCCGCCTCTCTTTTCCTGAGCTGGTGTGCCAACATTCTGCCTGCCTTTTCCCCGTACTCATAGTTCGCCCCCCCTTGCCTTCCTCAACTGTTCCCCCGCTTTCCCTGTGGTCAACAGCCCAAACTCCACCTGTAACCTCCGCCGCTCCCTCAGTAGCCCGGCGTCCGGGGTCTCCGAGTATCTCCTGTCCACCTGGAGTATCTCCTCCACTAACCTATCCCTCTCAGCCCGTTCCGCCTGTTCTCTGTGGGCCCGTATCGAAATTTATTCCCCTCTGACTACTGCCTTCAAAGCTTCCCAAACCGTCACTGCAGAGACCTCCCCCATATCATTTGTTTCCAGGTAGTTCTGGACTTGTTAACCAGCACACAGATCGCTTTGTCTGCTAGCAACTCCACATCCAGTCTCCACAGCGGGCATTGCCCTCTCTCCACACTAACCCATAGATCCACCCAGTGCGGGGCATGATCCAACACTGCGATTGCCGAATACTCAGTATCCACCGCCTTCGGTATTAGCGCCCTGCTCAGAACCAAAAGTTGATGCGAGAGTATACCTTGTGGACATGGGAGAAAAAGGGAAACTCTTTCCCCCTCGGCCGTGCAAACCTCCATGGGTCTACTCCCCCATCTGTGCCATAAAACCCTTCAATTCCTTTGTAGCAGTCGGCCTCCTCCCTGTCCTGGATTTTGACCAGTCCAATTCCGGATCAATGACTGTGTTGAAGTCTCCTCCATGATCAGATTATGTGACTCTAAGTCTGGGATCTTACCTAAAACCCGCCTCATAAATTCCACATCGTCCCAATTCGGATCATATATGTTCACGATTACCACCCCCTCCAGCTTCCCACTCAACATTATGTACCTATCTCCCCTTACCTGGTACGATTCTGCCTGCCTCGAATGCCACTCGTTTGCTGATCTCGATCGCTACCCCCCTGGTCCAGCCCTGAGTGGAATACTTGGCTGACCCCCCCTTTCTCAATCTCGTCTGGTCTGTAACTTTTAGGTGTGTCTCTAGTAGCGTTGCCACGTCCGCCTTCAGCCCCCTCAAATGTGCGAACACGCGAGCCCTCTTGACCAGCCCATTCAGCCCTGTGACGTTCCATGTGATCAGCCTGTTCGGGGGGCTTCCAACCCCCCGCCGACTAGCCATCACGCTTTTTAGGCCAGCCTCGAGCTCGCGCCCTCTGCCTCCTCGAGCCCTCCCACCCCCTGGCAGTCGCCGTTCCCGACCTCCCATTTGTCCCCTAGCAACAGTTCCTCCCCTGTCAGCAAAGCAGCTCCCCCACCCCCCCCCCCTCCCCTAGCAACAACACTAGAAACCCAACCCCCCAAGTCAAGCTCCAGCTTAACACCTGCTCACCCCCCACTGTGCTTCTGAGAGTCAGCTGAGCCATGCTGACTTGATAGCGCCCGCCCCGGCACCAAGCAGTCTGTCTCCCCAACGTTCTCTCCCCTGTCCCCCCACATGGACAAACATTTTAAAAGCATCACATTCCCCAGTAAACAAACATCAGAAAAAACAGTGAAGAAACAGCCACTTTAGAAAAATAATCACCCAAAAAGCAGAACCAACCCCAAAGCCCATCCCCCCTCTAACCAGCTCCCTGCAAGGCAAAGTTACCTTTAACCATCCAAACAGCCCCTTTCACATAGCGCTACTTATATTTATACAATCCAGCACCACAAATCGCTGCCACAGTACTTCTCCAAGGCTTCAATGTCTTTTAATTCGCCTCTAGCCTCTTTTCTTTAATAAAAGTCCATACTTTGTCTGGTGTTTCAGAGTAGAAGTCCCGTTCCTCATGTGTGACCCACAGACGGGCTGGGTACAGCATCCCGAACTTCACCCCCTTCTTAAAGAGGGTCGTTTTTGCCCGATTAAACCCAGCTCGCCTCTTGGCCAAGTCCACTGCCAGGTCCTGATAAATGTGCAACTCACAGTTCTCCCACTTGCTGCTCCGTTCTTTCTTGGCCCACCGCAAAACATGTTCCTTGTCCATGAAACGGTGAAAACGTACCACCATGGCCCTCGGCGGCTAGTTCGCTCTGGGCTTCCTCGCGAGGGCTCTGTGAGCTCTATCCACTTCCAGGGGCCGAGGGAACACCCCCAGCCCCCATCAACCTCACCAGCATGTCCGTCACATAAGTCCTCGCATCCGATCCCTCACTGCCTTCAGGAAGGCCAACAATTCTAAGATTCTGCCTCCTGGACCTGTTCTCCAGGTCCTCCAGCTTCTCCTGCATTCTTCTCTGGCGGTCGTTCATCATCCCCACCTTGGTCTCCAGCACGGTTATATATTCCTCGTGCTCGGACACCTTTTTCCCTACCTCCTGGATCGCTCTCCCGTGGGTTTATTGATTCTGCACCACCTGATCAACCGAAGCCTTGATCGGGTCCAGCATGTCCTCCTTCAGCTTGGCGAAGTAATCTTCGAAAAACTTCACCAGCTGCTCTGTCGACCACTGTGTTGTCTCCCCGTGGCCCTGCTTCTCCGCCATGCTGTCCTGCATTACCAGCTCTGCTTGTGTCTTCCTTATAGGACTTTGTCTTCTCACACGGCCACTTCTGGTCCAATTCTCCATTCACCGGAGAGGGATTTCTCCTCACTGTCTCACTCTTCACCGATTTATCCCATAAAATCCGGGGAAAAAGGGGGAAAACAGGTCCAAAATCCGTCACAGGCAGGAGCTATCAAATGTGTGACCTACTCCTCCATGGCTGCCACCGGAAGTCCACACTGCAGCAATTCTACAGCTGGTGCAGGGAGTGAATGGTCAAGGTGCTGGATGGCATGCTATTCAAGCGGCACGGTAGCACAGTGCTTAGCACTGAGGCTTCACTGCTCCAGGGTCCCAGGTTTGATTCCTGGCTTGGGTCACTGTCTGTGCGGCGTCTGCACGTTCTCCCCGTGTCTGCGTGGGTTTCCTCCGGGTGCTCCGGTTTCCTCCCACAAGTCCCGAAAGATGTGCTGTTAGGTGAATTGGACATTCTGAATTCTCCCTCAGTGTACCCGAACAGGCGCCAGAATGTGGCGACTAGGGGTATTTCACAGTAACTTCACTGCAGTGTTAATGTAAGCCTACCTGTGACACTAATAAAGATTATTATTATTTGGGGTTACTATCGGATCAGTCATGATCTCATTAAATAGTGGAGCAGGCTCGAGGGGCCGAATGGCCTTTGTCTGCCCGTTTCCTCCCACAGTCCAAAGATGTGCAGGTTAGGTGGATTGGCTATGATAAATTGCCCTTAGTGTCCAAAAAGGTTAGCTGGGGTTACGGGGATAGTGTGGAGGTGTGGGGATAGGGTGGAGGTATGGGCTTAGGTAAGGTGCTCGTTCCAAGGGCCGGTGCAGACTCGATGGGCCAAATGGCCACCTTCTGCACTGTAAATTCTATGATTCTATGAACCCATCTGTTCTAACATTTAGCTCATTGACGGAATGTGAGCATTGCTGGCTGGGCCAGTATATATTATCCATCCCTGATGCTCTTAGGGGCTGGTTTAGCACAGGGCTAAATCGCTGGGTTTCAAAGCAGACCAAGGCAGGCCAGCAGCACGGTTCAATTCCCGTACCAGCCTCCCCGAACAGGCGCCGGAATGTGGTGACTAGGGGCTTTTCACAGTAACTTCATTGAAGCCTACTCGTGACAATAAACGATTTTCATTTAATTTCATTTGAGATGATGGTGGTGAGCAGTCGTCTCGAACCATGGCTGTTGATAGGGAGATAGTTCCAGGATTACACTGTGATTAGTGTGACTAATTCTACTCTCGCCTCTCTCTTGCTGTCTCTGTTCCTCCACTCCCTGCCTCCATTTCCTCCCTGTCCCTCAACTAACCTCATTCTGACCCACACGGGTGCCCCTCCCATGCTCCTTTCCTGCGACCAATCTTTTTCCCTCCCCGAGGCCCCTTCTCCCTCCTCTGTGGCTGCCTTCCTCACTCTACCCATTCCCACATGCCACCCTCTCTGCCTCACCTTCACCTGCAACACCATTCTTTCTCCCACTCCTGCCTCACTGCCCCTCTCGACATCTTCCCCTCTCCCTCCCTCTCTCTCTCTCCCTCCCCCTTTCCCTTTCCCCCTCACTCTCCCCCTCCATCTGCTTCTCTCTCTCCCTCCCCCTTTCCCTTTCCCCCTCTCCCTCCCCCTTTCCCCCTCTCCCTCTCCCACCCCTTTCCCCCCCCTCACTCTCCCCCTCCATCTCCTTCTCTCTCTCCCTCCCCCTTTCCCTTTCCCCCTCTCCCTCCCC
>NC_052154.1:430159-513761 GCF_902713615.1 Scyliorhinus canicula | reverse complement strand
ACTCCTCTCCCTCTCCCACCCCCTCTCCCTCTCCCACCCCCTCTCCCTCTCCCACCCCCTCTCCCTCTCCCACCCCCTCTCCCTCTCCCACCCCCTATATCCATTGACTGTGCCTCTCTTCTCCATTGCCCGGTTCTCCCCCTCTCTCTAGGTGAGTTAGCTTCACATTTTCGGGAACCATTGATTCGGGTGTTTTTGATGGGGACACGAGATTCGGATAGTACGATGCGGGCAAGTAGCCTATCGAACCTGGGGGAGCTCTGTCAGTGCCTGGACTTCGCTCTAGGATCAGTTGTTCATGAGGTAAGTACAAGGCTCAGGTGAAACAGTACTTCTTGTATCTTAAAACTTTTTTTGTTGTCTAAAGCATCACGTCGTCCCTGACGTGACTCCTGTTCCTGTATATTTGACATAATCACAAAGTCAGCTGCTGTGGCAGACATGGAGCAGACTCCTGATCCCATCTCCAGCCCCTCGGTGTTACTTGTGCCCATGATGGGAAACCTCAAGATTGTGGCAGGATCCAATCTAGAGGCTGTTAAACCCAAACCGTGACCGAAGCAACTGCTTCTCCACTTAACTTGTCTTTTATCCTCAAGCTGGGAACCTGCATTGAGGCTCAAAGTGAGAGAGACAGAGAGAGAGAGAGACAGAGACGGAGAGACAGAAAGAGAGAGGGCCAGACAGTCAGAGAGAGAGACAGAGAGACAGAAAGAGAGAGAGAGCCAGACAGACAGAAAGAGAGAGAGCCAGAGAGACAGAGACAGAAAGAGAGAGAGAGAGAGACACACACACACAGAGAGAGAGAGAGAGAGACAGAGACAGAAAGAGAGAGAGAGAGCCAGACAGACAAAGAGAGAGAGAGAGACAGAGACAGAAAGAGAGAGAGAGCCAGACAGACAGAAAGAGAGAGAGAGCCAGACAGAGAGAAAGAGAGAGAGAGCCAGACAGAGAGAGAGAGAGACAGACAGACAGAGAGAGACAGACAGAGAGAGAGAGACAGACAGACAGAGAGAGAGAGAGAGACGGACAGAGAGAGAGAGACGGACAGAGAGAGAGAGACAGACAGACAGAGAGAGAGACAGACAGACAGAGACAGAGAGAGAGAGAGAGAGAGAGACAGAGAGAGAGAGAGAGACACAAAGACAGACAGACAGACAGAAAGAGAGAGAGACAGACCGAGACAGACAGAAAGAGAGAGAGAGAGACAGACAGACAGAGAGAGAGAGACAGAAAGCGAGAGAGAGAGACAGACGGAGACAGAAAGAGAGAGAGAGACAGAAAGAGAGAGAGAGACAGACAGACAGAGAGAGAGACAGAGAGAGAGAGTCAGACAGAGAGAGAGAGTGAGAGACAGGAGGGGTTATTGGGTTATGGGGATAGGTGGGCATGAGGGCTTAAGTGGGTCAGTGCAGAGTCGATGGGTCGAATGATGTGTGTTCTATTTCAGACAGAGAGAGATAGAGAGACACAAAATCCAGCCATACTTTACATCGAGTAATGACACAAATATTTAAAGGACCCAATTGGGGGCCGTTGTATCAGGCAGAACATTCAACGCTGGGTCCTACTGTTAGTGCTGTAGACACTAGAGCACATAATGCAGGCTGGTGCTGGGGAATGCTCCCCTCGAGGTGCCGATTTGAGTGGATCTAAAACATCACACTATTTTGAAGAGAAACCATGGAGCTCTCCCCGCTGAATTGGCCAATCTGGAATTATCACTTTGCTATTCCAGGGAACTTCCTGTGCATTAATGAGCTGCAGGGTTTGCTACATCACCAGCACGACTACATTGGACAAATTGGAGCGTGTGCAGGATGGAGTGTTCAAGTAGATAGGATTCATTCTCGGCCAATTACCGATGTTTTATAATAGTCCCTGTTCCCCAGTGGACCCCATGCTCAAACCATCTGCAGCTCTGAGGTATCTTCGGAGGCTGACAAACATGTTGGGATGTGAAAGACCTTATAAAAAAGCATGTGACTTCTGTTACAATTATTAGGAAATTACGCAAATTCAGATCTGTGGGCTGCAGTCTTCTTGAGGGGTCTCAGCTCCCAATCCAGTCCTTGATTTCTCCTCTCACCCCACCCCAAAAGCCTGGCATCAGCTGTTATCTCCTCTGTCGCAGCACCTTGGCCTCCACCCCCTGTGACCCAGTAAAGTGAGAGGCATGCAGCAGCAACAGAAGACCCATCCTTATCCAGAATAGGCTATCGAGTGAGCAAACTGAGCTGTGGAGGGATCTATAAAGAAGCAACCTGGGTTACATTGATTTCAGTGAAGATCCTTGAGGACTGAGCATTAGAGGCTGTTGTGTTGTTGAGATTCAGAAGCCCATGAAGAGGTGGAAGCCATTCTGGGTCAGTGAGCAGGAGCAGTTTCCTCAGTCTTCCCCACAGGTCCTGGACTTATACAGTTTACAGCTTCAGTGAGAGATCCATTCGCTCTGGTCCCATTGACCTTTCCCAGCTGCTGCCGACCTGCATTGCTGAACCAAACAATGTCACTGTGTGCAACAGAAGCCATTCCATGTCTGTATGTTGCCATTTTACTTTAAAGCAATGTGCAGGTGCGAAATCAGATTTGATTCTTGATCTTTCCCTATATCCACGCTCAGTACACCAAACCGAAATATACAAAGCGCTTAATTTCACTGACTCCGTACAAATTTAGTTTGAGGGCAAGACGGTGGCGCAGTGGTTAGCACTGCTGCCTCATGGCGCTGAGGACCCAGGTTTGATCCCGGATCCAGGTTCGATCCCTGCTCTGGGCCACTGTCTGTGTGGAGTTTGCACATTCTCCCTGTGTCCAAGACTCCAACTCCACAACTCCAAGATGTGCAGGTTAGGTGGATTGGCCACACTAAATTGCTCCTTAACTGGAAAAAATAATTGGGTACTTGAATTTATAAAAATAACAAAAATAATTCTTAAAAATAAATTTAGAGGACCCAATTATTTTTCCCCAATTAAGGTGCAATTTAGGGTGTCCAATTCACCTAAATTGGTTTTGGGGGTTAGACCCACACAGATACACGGAGAATGTGAAAACTACACACGGACGGTGACCCAGAGCCGGGATCGAATCCGGGTCCTCAGTGCCGTAAGGCAGCAGTACTAACCACTGAGTCACCGTGCTGCCCGCCTCCATATAAATGAACCTGTAGTAACTCAGTGGTGAACGGTGGAACCTCCTCATGCCTCTTGTTTGCTCACAACTACATCGATTGCTCACTGCTACATCGATTGCTCACAACTACATCGATTGCTCGCTGCTACATCGATTGCTCGCTGCTACATCGATTGCTCACGACTACATCGATTGCTCACGACTACATCGATTGCTCACGGCTACATCGATTGCTCACGACTACATCGATTGCTCACGGCTACATCTATTGCTCGCGGCTACATCGATTGCTCGCTGCTACATCGATTGCTCGCGGCTACATCGATTGCTCGCTGCTACATCGATTGCTCACGGCTACATCGATTGCTCGCGGCTACATCGATTGCTCGCTGCTACATCGATTGCTCGCTGCTACATCGATTGCTCGCGGCTACATCGATTGCTCGCTGCTACATCGATTGCTCGCGGCTACATCTATTGCTCGCTGCTACATCGATTGCTCACAACTACATCGATTGCTCGTGGCTACATCGATTGCTCACTGCTACATCGATTGCTCGCTGCTACATCGATTGCTCGCTGCTACATCGATTGCTCGCTGCTACATCGATTGCTCGCTGCTACATCGATTGCTCACGGCTACATCGATTGCTCGCTGCTACATCGATTGCTCGCGGCTACATCGATTGCTCACAACTACATCGATTGCTCGCTGCTACATCGATTGCTCGCTGCTACATCGATTGCTCGCTGCTACATCGATTGCTCGCGGCTACATCGATTGCTCGCTGCTACATCGATTGCTCGCTGCTACATCGATTGCTCGCGGCTACATGGATTGCTCGCTGCTACATCGATTGCTCGCGGCTACATCGATTGCTCGTGGCTACATCGATTGCTCACTGCTACATCGATTGCTCGCTGCTACATCGATTGCTCGCGGCTACATCGATTGCTCGCGGCTACATCGATTGCTCGCGGCTACATCGATTGCTCGCGGCTACATCGATTGCTCGCGGCTACATCGATTGCTCGCGGCTACATCGATTGCTCGCGGCTACATCGATTGCTCGCGGCTACATCGATTGCTCGCGGCTGCATCGATTGCTCGCTGCTACATCGATTGCTCGCTGCTACATCGATTGCTCGCGGCTACATCGATTGCTCGCGGCTACATCGATTGCTCGCTGCTGCATCGATTGCTCGCTGCTACATCGATTGCTCGCTGCTACATCGATTGCTCGCGGCTACATCGATTGCTCGCTGCTACATCGATTGCTCATGGCTACATCGATTGCTCACGGCTACATCGATTGCTCGCTGCTACATCGATTGCTCGCTGCTACATCGATTGCTCGCTGCTACATCGATTGCTCGCTGCTACATCGATTGCTCGCGGCTACATCGATTGCTCGCTGCTACATCGATTGCTCATGGCTACATCGATTGCTCGCGGCTACATCGATTGCTCGCTGCTACATCGATTGCTCATGGCTACATCGATTGCTCATGGCTACATCGATTGCTCGCTGCTACATCGATTGCTCTCGGCTACATCGATTGCTCGCTGCTACATCGATTGCTCGCGGCTACATCGATTGCTCACGACTACATCGATTGCTCACGACTACATCGATTGCTCGCTGCTACATCGATTGCTCGCTGCTACATCGATTGCTCGCTGCTACATCGATTGCTCTCGGCTACATCGATTGCTCGCTGCTACATCGATTGCTCGCGGCTACATCGATTGCTCACGACTACATCGATTGCTCACGACTACATCGATTGCTCGCTGCTACATCGATTGCTCGCTGCTACATCGATTGCTCGCGGCTACATCGATTGCTCGCGGCTACATCGATTGCTCGCGGCTACATCGATTGCTCGCGGCTACATCGATTGCTCGCTGATACATCGATTGCTCGCTGCTACATCGATTGCTCGCGGCTACATCGATTGCTCGCGGCTACATCGATTGCTCGCGGCTACATCGATTGCTCGCGGCTACATCGATTGCTCACGGCTGCATCGATTGCTCGCTGCTGCATCGATTGCTCGCTGCTACATCGATTGCTCGCTGCTACATCGATTGCTCGCGGCTACATCGATTGCTCGCTGCTACATCGATTGCTCACTGCTGCATCGATTGCTCGCTGCTGCATCGATTGCTCGCTGCTACATCGATTGCTCGCTGCTACATCGATTGCTCGCGGCTACATCGATTGCTCGCTGCTACATCGATTGCTCATGGCTACATCGATTGCTCACGGCTACATCGATTGCTCGCTGCTACATCGATTGCTCGCTGCTACATCGATTGCTCGCTGCTACATCGATTGCTCGCGGCTACATCGATTGCTCGCTGCTACATCGATTGCTCATGGCTACATCGATTGCTCGCGGCTACATCGATTGCTCGCTGCTACATCGATTGCTCATGGCTACATCGATTGCTCATGGCTACATCGATTGCTCGCTGCTACATCGATTGCTCTCGGCTACATCGATTGCTCGCTGCTACATCGATTGCTCGCGGCTACATCGATTGCTCACGACTACATCGATTGCTCACGACTACATCGATTGCTCGCTGCTACATCGATTGCTCACTGCTACATCGATTGCTCGCTGCTACATCGATTGCTCTCGGCTACATCGATTGCTCGCTGCTACATCGATTGCTCGCGGCTACATCGATTGCTCACGACTACATCGATTGCTCACGACTACATCGATTGCTCGCTGCTACATCGATTGCTCGCTGCTACATCGATTGCTCACGGCTACATCGATTGCTCACGGCTACATCGATTGCTCACGGCTACATCGATTGCTCACGGCTACATCGATTGCTCGCGGCTACATCGATTGCTCGCGGCTACATCGATTGCTCGCTGCTACATCGATTGCTCGCGGCTACATCGATTGCTCGCGGCTACATCGATTGCTCGCGGCTACATCGATTGCTCGCGGCTACATCGATTGCTCGCTGCTACATCGATTGCTCGCTGCTACATCGATTGCTCGCGGCTACATCGATTGCTCGCTGCTACATCGATTGCTCGCTGCTACATCGATTGCTCGCTGCTACATCGATTGCTCGCGGCTACATCGATTGCTCACGACTACATCGATTGCTCTCGGCTACATCGATTGCTCGCGGCTACATCGATTGCTCGCGGCTACATCGATTGCTCACGGCTACATCGATTGCTCGCTGCTACATCGATTGCTCGCTGCTACATCGATTGCTCACGGCTACATCGATTGCTTGCTGCTACATGGATTGCTCACGGCTACATCGATTGCTCGCTGCTACATCGATTGCTCGCGGCTACATCGATTGCTTGCTGCTACATCGATTGCTCGCGGCTACATCGATTGCTTGCTGCTACATCGATTGCTCGCTGCTACATCGATTGCTCGCTGCTACATCGATTGCTCGCGGCTACATCGATTGCTCGCTGCTACATCGATTGCTCGCGGCTACATCGATTGCTCGCTGCTACATCGATTGCTCGCTGCTACATCGATTGCTCGCTGCTACATCGATTGCTCGCTGCTACATCGATTGCTCGCTGCTACATCGATTGCTCGCTGCTACATCGATTGCTCCCGTCTGTCTGGCAGGTTACTGAGCTTTTGATAGAATTGGCAAGGGAATTGATGCCAAAGTGGGCCAGGTAACGTGTAATGCTGCAGACTGTCTTGTTTAGCAGTACTGTAACTGTACGGTGATTAGGATGTGTTTGCGGGTCACATGCGGCAGTAACTGGAACAAGCAGCATTCTGTCATAATGCATTGTCACAATCTTTTGTGCTGTTCTTGGCTTCGGGATATTTTATTACTGGGGCTGCGTCTTTCGCTGTCCTCAGAAATCAGAATAAATTCCCTCCTTGTGGCAGTCAGGCTCCTGCTAGAGGTCACTGCATTGCAAATTACTTTGTGCTGTATCTGGCAGATTGGAATTGCAATATTGATTAGAATAGAGGCAAGAGCTAGTGGGAAAGCTATGGGAGAGTTTGTGCGAAGCTGCCCGGTAACTTTGTCATATTCCCCCTGATTAACACTGGCATAGACCATGCTGTGACTGGCACTGGTGCACACAAGTCACATCACTCGTACTGTACTAGCCATTGGTCAGTGGGCAGAATACTCGGAAGATATTTTCCCCCACCCTAGTCTCAGCATGCTGGAGGAGATTGCCACCCTGTCCCAGTTCACAGAGCAATCTCAGCACAAACCGGCATTGTTTTTAGATAGTCAGCACTCTGCACACTGTAACCTTCCTGGTCACACACAGTGAATGTGCAGTAGGATTGTGGATTGCAGCAGCATAGAGCAGTCCCAGGTCCTTAATACCAAGCAGTGGGCTTGATTAGCAACCTATTCCAGATGCTTCTCGTTTACTGTACACCTCACGCAGTGTCAGGGACGGCAACAACCAAGCTGCATTAATCAAATAGCTGCCACTGCAGCGCAGTGTCATCACTATATTTGTGATCATTGTCAGTCTTTGCTCTTAAGTTAATTCTCAATTCAGAGATGAGGCCATAAAATCTAGGCTGACACCTCTGTACAGTACTGAGGGAGTGCTGCACTGTCAGAGGGTCAGTACTGAGGGAGTGCTGCAATGTCAGAGGGTCAGTGCTGAGGGAGTGCTGCACTGTCAGAGGGTCAGTACTGACGGAGTGCTGCACTGTCAGAGGGTCAGTACTGAGGGAGTGCTGCACTGTCAGAGGGTCAGTACTGAGGGAGTGCTGCACTGTCAGAGGGTCAGTACTGAGGGAGTGCTGCTCTATCCGAGGGCCAGTACTGAGGGAGTGCCGCACTGTCAGAGGGTCAGTACTGAGGGAGTGCCGCACTGTCAGAGGGTCAGTACTGAGGGAGAGCTGCACTGTCAGAGGGTCAGTACTGAGGGAGTGCTGCACTGTCAGAGGGTCAGTACTGAGGGAGAGCTGCACTGTCAGAGGGTCAGTACTGAGGGAGTGCTGCACTGTCAGAGGGTCAGTACTGAGAGAGTGCTGCACTGTCAGAGGGTCAGTACTGAGGGAGTGCTGCAATGTCAGAGGGTCAGTGCTGAGGGAGTGCTGCACTGTCAGAGGGTCAGTACTGAGGGAGTGCTGCACTGTCAGAGGGTCAGTACTGAGGGAGTGCTGCACTGTCAGAGGGTCAGTACTGAGGGAGCCCCGCACTGTCAGAGGGTCAGTACTGAGGGAGTGCTGCACTGTCAGAGGGTCAGTACTGAGGGAGTGCTGCACTGTCAGAGGGTCAGTACTGAGGGAGTGCTGCAATGTCAGAGGGTCAGTGCTGAGGGAGTGCTGCACTGTCAGAGGGTCAGTACTGAGGGAGTGCTGCACTGTCAGAGGGTCAGTACTGAGGGAGTGCTGCACTGTCAGAGGGTCAGTACTGAGGGAGTGCTGCACTGTCAGAGGGTCAGTACTGAGGGAGTGCTGCACCATCAGAGGGTCAGTACTGAGGGAGTGTTGCACTGTCAGAGCGTCAGTACTGAGGGAGTGCTGCACCATCAGAGGGTCAGTACTGAGGGAGTGCTGCACTGTCAGAGGGTCAGTACTGAGGGAGTGCTGTACTGTCAGAGGGTCAGTACTGAGGGAGTGCTGCACTGTCAGAGGGTCAGTACTGAGGGAGTGCTGCACTGTCAGAGGGTCAGTACCCAGGGAGTGCTGCACTGTCAGAGGGTCAGTACTGAGGGAGTGCTGCACTGTCCGAGGGTCAGTACTGAGGGAGTGCTGCACTGACAGAGGGTCAGTACTGAGGGAGTGCTGCACTGTCAGAAGGTCAGTACTGAGGGAGTGCCACACTGTCAGAGGGTCAGTACTGAGGGAATGCTGCACTGTCAGAGGATCCCACCTTTCATGAAATGTTGATTTGAGACTCCCTCTTGACTGAACATTAAATATCTTGTGATACTGTTCAAAGAAGAGCAGAGAATTTCACCCTTTTGACCTATATATATCTAACGAGCAACATTTGGTCATACATTTCATTGCTGTTGTTGGACCGGATGGACTACACCCCAGGGTTCTAAAAGATATAGCTGAGGAAATTGTGGAGGCATTGGTGATGATCTTTCAGGAATCGCTGGAGGCAGGAAGGGCCCCAGAGGACTGGATAGTGGCTAATGTAACACAGCTGTTTAAGAAGGGACGGAGGCAGAAGACGGGAAATTATAGGCCGGTTAGCCCGACTTTGGTCATTAATAAGATTTTAGCCGCCAGAGGAGCCCTGCCAAGGGCATCGAAGGCCACAGAACGTGGTAAGCAGCTGACTGCCTCCACCTCAGATGTGGATCCTGGGGATACGCCTAGATATAGTGGTCGAGCTAGGAAGGCAAAGCACATTGATGATCATTGAGGGCACAGGGGGAGGGTAGGTAGGGGTGAGGGGGCTGGGGGAGGAGCAGCACTATTGGGAGAGTCGGGAATTGTAAAACACAATTTACATCTTTGTGCACAACCAGTATGATGCCTCTGTGACTTTCTTCCGCAATGCGGGTCGACCTTCAAACCCTTGACCCGTTTCTCCAGGCATCTCCCCCTCCCCGTGGGCACCCACCCACCTTCCGGCTGTGGATATGTCCCCAGAGCTGTGTCCCATCCCCTGGGTGTTCGGATGTCACTGCTACATGTGTGGTGTTGCCATCGCAGTGTTCAGGCATCAAGGTGTGATTGGGATGCTAGGCAATGCCTCCATTGTGCCACATGGCCCCGCCTTCCCACGAGTATCCACTTGGGTTGTGTGAAGTGCTCACTGAACCTTGACTACCAATTTCCTATTAGCGACAGCCTTCAGCCGCATGGCCAGAGGCCTCAGCAGGTTAAATAGCGGTGGGGAATGCGGCGGCAGAGCTGGCGGGAAACTGACCGGTAGAGCAGGCGGGAAACTGACCGGTAGAGCAGGCGGGAAACTGACCGGCAGAGCAGGCGGGAAACTGACCGGCAGAGCAGGCGGGAAACTGACCGGTAGAGCAGGCGGGAAACTGACCGGTAGAGCAGGCGGGAAACTGACCGGTAGAGCTGGCGGGAAACTGACCGGTAGAGCTGGCGGGAAACTGACCGGTAGAGCAGGCGGGAAACTGACCGGTAGAGCTGGCGGGAAACTGACCGGTAGAGCTGGCGGGAAACTGGCCGATAGAGCTGGCAGGAAACTGACCGGCAGAGCTGGCGGGAAACTGACCGGTAGAGTTGGCGGGAAACTGACCGGCAGAGCAGGCGGGAAACTGACCGGTAGAGCTGGCGGGAAACGCGCTGGCTGAGCAGGCGGGAAACTGACCGGTAGAGCTGGCGGGAAACTGACCGGTAGAGCTGGCGGGAAACTGACCGGTACAGCAGGCGGGAAACTGACCGGTAGAGCTGGCGGGAAACTGACCGGTAGAGCTGGCGGGAAACTGACCGGTACAGCAGGCGGGAAACTGACCGGTAGAGCTGGCAGGAAACTGACCGGTAGAGCAGGCGGGAAACTGACCGGTAGAGCTGGCGGGAAACTGACCGGTAGAGCAGGCGGGAAACTGACCGGTAGAGCTGGCGGGAAACTGACCGGTAGAGCTGGCGGGAAACTGACCGGTAGAGCTGGTGGTAAATGCGCCGGCAGAGCAGGCGGGAACTGACCGATAGAGCAGGCGGGAAACTGACTGGTAGAGCAGGCGGGAAACTGACCGATAGAGCAGGCGGGAAACTGACCGATAGAGCAGGCGGGAAACTGACCGATAGAGCAGGCGGGAAACTGACTGGTAGAGCTGGCGGGAAACTGACCGGTAGAGCTGGCGGGAAACTGACCGGCAGAGCTGGCGGGAAACTGACCGATAGAGCTGGCGGGAAACTGACCGATAGAGCTGGCGGGAAACTGACCGGTAGAGCTGGCGGGAAACTGACCAGTAGAGCTGGGGCGGGAAACTGACCGGTAGATCAGGCGGGAAACTGACCGGTAGAGCTGGCGGGAAACGGACCGGTACAGCTGGCAGGAAACTGACCGGTAGAGCTGGCGGGAAACTGACCGGCAGAGCAGGCGGGAAACTGACCTGTAGAGCAGGCGGGAAACTGACCGGCAGAGCAGGCTGGAAACTGACCGGTAGAGCAGGCGGGAAACTGACCGGTACAGCAGGCTGGAAACTGACCGGTACAGCAGGCTGGAAACTGACCGGTACAGCAGGCGGGAAACTGACCGGTACAGCTGGCAGGAAACTGACCGGTACAGCAGGCTGGAAACTGACCGGTAGAGCAGGCTGGAAACTGACCGGTAGAGCTGGCGGGAAACTGACCGGTACAGCAGGCTGGAAACTGACCGGTACAGCAGGCGGGAAACTGACCGGTACAGCAGGCTGGAAACTGACCGGTAGAGCAGGCTGGAAACTGACCGGTAGAGCTGGCGGGAAACTGACCGGTACAGCAGGCTGGAAACTGACCGGTAGAGCAGGCTGGAAACTGACCGGTAGAGCTGGCGGGAAACTCCATGAAAAACCCGCCACAAATTAACTCAGAAATGTTTCCACTGAATTCTGCCCTTAGTGTGTTCAGAAAAGATAGAGTAGGAAAAAAGGAGGTGGGGTGACAGTACTGATTAGGGAAGACCTTATAGTATTGGAAAGAGGATACGTCCGGGATGGGGCAAGGACAGAATCCACATGGTTAGAGTTGAGAAGCCATCGTGCTGCCCCAGGATAATAAAGTGAGGAATTTCTGTTATGTGTGCAGGAGAATTTCCTTGATCACTATGTTCTGGGCCCAACTCGGAAAGAGGCATTGCTCGATCTGGTGCTGGGGAATGAGGTGGGCCATGCGGAGCAAGTGTCTGTGGTGGGCATTTCAGTAAGAGTGGTCATCATCAGGTTTAGCGGAGTAATAGGTAAAGCAAGGAACAACAAAAGTAATAAGTCTGTCTTGGAAGAAGGCTAATTTTAATGTGATGAGACGAGATGGGGCAGCTCGGTAGCACAAGTGGATAGCACTGTGGCTTCACAGCACCAGTGTCCCAGGTTCGATTCCCCGCTGGGTCAGTGTCTGTGCGGAGTCTGCACGTTCTCCCCCTGTCTGCGTGGGTTTCCTCCAGGTGCTCCAGGTCCTCCCACAGTCCAAAAACGTGCAGGTTAGGTGGATTGGCCATGATCAATTGCCCTTAGTGACCAAAAAGGTTAGGAGGGGTGGTTGAAGGAAGTGGGGTGGAGATAATGGAACTATCTGTAATCTTCTAATCTTCTCTAGAGGATTAAAGGGTGACAAAAGTGACACGTTTATTTAAAACAGGATGTAAGAACTGTCCTAGCCACCACAGGCCAGTTAGTTTAACATCAACAGTGGGTAGATTTTAGAAACAATCAGGAAAAGAATGAGCAGCTACTTGGGGAAGTTTGAGTTGATTCTGGAAGTTCAGCACAAATTTGTAATGGGCAGATTGTGCATGAGTAATCAAATTGAGTTTCTTGATTAACAGAGAAGGTTGATGAGGGGAATTGTCTATCTGCATTTTAAGAAAGCATTTGACAAGGTACCACTCATTCTTATCAAATGGCAGAGCAGCTATAAACCAGGAAATGGAAGGAAAGGAGGAATTCTGGAAAATTAGTCATCAGAGAAGTAATATTGAGAAAGTTGTTGGAGCTATGGGCTAATAAGAACCCAGATCCTGATAACTTCATCCTAAAACCATAAGAACTAGGAGCAGGATTAGACAAATCAGTGCCTCGAGCCTGCTCCACTATTCATTATGATGGGGCCGCACGGTAGCACTAGTGGTTAGCATAGTTGCCTCACAGCTCCAGGATCCCAGGTTTGATTCCCGGCTTGGGTCACTGTCTGTGCAGAGTCTGCACATTCTCCCAGTGTGTGCGTGGGTTTCCTCCGGGTGCTCCAGTTTCCTCCCACAGTCCAAAGATGTGCAGGTTAGGTGGATTGGCCATGCTAAATTGCCTTTAGTGTCCAGAAAGGTTCAACGGGGTTACTGGGATAGGGTGGAAACATGGGCTTAAGTAGGGTGCTCTTTGCAAGGGCCGGTGCAGACTCGATGGGCCGAATGGCCACTCTCTGCACTGTAAATTCTATGATGCTATGATCATGACTGATCTCACTCCAGTTGAACTCCTGAACTCCACTTTACTGTCCATTCTCCATAACCCTTCAACCCATTACTAATTTAAAATCTGTCCATCTCCCTCGATTTACTCAATGTCGCAGCATTCACTGCTCTCTGGGATAATGCGTTGCAGATTCCAGACATGTGAGGTGTTAGCCTTTGTTAACTTTGAAACTGCTGGAAGCCAGTGTGTGCCTTGCTGGGGTCCAATTTGAAAAACAAAAAACAAAAGACTTTATAAAGGAGCCCAGCTGACGATATATATATTCTTTTTCCTTCATTTCTCGACTGTGACGATGAATCCAGGTATTGGCTCCAAAAGCAGGGAAGCTATGTTGATCCTTTATAAACTTTCTGTTGGGCCACAACTAGAATAATGAGTCTAGTTCTGGTCGTCACACTTTAGAAAGGATGTTGGGAACCTTTTTTTTAATTACAAATTTAGAGTACCCAATTCATTTTTTCAATTAAGGGGCAATTTAGCGTGGCCAATCCACCTACCCTGCACATCTTTGGGTTGTGGGGACGAAAGCCACGCAGACACGGGGAGAATGTGCAAACTCCACACGGTGACCCAGAGCCGGGATCGAACCTGGGACTTCGGGGCTGTGAGGCAGCAGGGCTAACCCACTGCCCCACTCTGCTGTCTCGGATGTCAGGAACCTTGAGAGGGCGCACAGGAGATGGACCAGATTGATTCCATGGATGAAGGATTTTAGCTACAAGGTTACGCTGGAGAAACTGAGTTGTTCTAATCAAGCAAAGGAAATTGAGAGGAAATTTGGTAGAGGCGTTGAAGATTATAACAGCCTTAGATAAGGCAGACAAGGTAAAATTGTTCCCCTTAGCTAAGAGTACAAGGACTAGAATCATTGAAAGTTTATGGCATTGAAAGAGGCCACTTGCTCCATTATGTCTGCGCCAGTTGGAAAACAAGCCAGGACACAGATTTAAGATTTTGGGTCGGAGATGTATGGGGAATGTGAGGGAGAACTTTGTTTCGACAACAAGTGGCAATGGCCTGGACCTCACTGCGCACGAGGGTGTCGGAAGTGGAGAAGATCAATGATCTCAAAAGGAAATTGGATGCGCAGTTGAATGCAATAAATCTGCAGAGCCATAGGGATGAAGCAGGGGAGTGGGATTGACAGGTCTGCTCTGTGCAGAGCCTGCATGGACCTGATGAAGCAGGGGAGTGGGACTGACAGGTCTGCTCTGTGCAGAGCCTGCATGGACCTGATGAAGCAGGGGAGTGGGACTGACGGGATTGCTCTGTGCAGAGCCTGCATGGATCTGATGAAACAGGGGAGTGGGATTGACGGGATTGCTCTGTGCACTGCTGCATGGACCTGATGGAGCAGGGGAGTGGGATTGACGGGATTGCTCTGTGCAGTGCTGCATGGACCTGATGGAGCAGGGGAGTGGGACTGATTGGATTGCTCTGTGCAGTGCTGCATGGACCTGATGGAGCAGGGGAATGGGACTGATGGGATTGCTCTGTGCAGAGCCTGCATGGACCCGATGGAGCAGGGGAGTGGGATTGCTCTGTGCAGAGCCTGCATGGATCTGATGGAGCAGGGGAGTGGGACTGACGGGATAGCTCTGTGCAGTGCTGCATGGACCTGATGGAGCAGGGGAGTGGGACTGACGGGATTGCTCTGTGCAGAGCCTGCATGGACCCGATGGAGCAGGGGAGTGGGATTGCTCTGTGCAGAGCCTGCATGGATCTGATGGAGCAGGGGAATGGGACTGATGGGATTGCTCTGTGCAGAGCCTGCATGAACCCGATGGAGCAGGGGAGTGGGATTGACGGGATTGCTCTGTGCAGTGCTGCATGGACCTGATGGAGCAGGGGAGTGGGACTGACGGGATTGCTCTGTGCAGTGCTGCATGGACCTGATGGAGCAGGGGAGTGGGATTGCTCTGTGCACAGCCTGCATGGATCTGATGGAGCAGGGGAATGGGACTGATGGGATTGCTCTGTGCAGAGCCTGCATGGACCCGATGGAGCAGGGGAGTGGGACTGACGGGATTGCTCTGTGCAGAGCTGCATGGACCCGATGGAGCAGGGGAGTGGGACTGACGGGATTGCTCTGTGCAGTGCTGCATGGACCCGATGAAGCAGGGGAGTGGGATTGCTCTGTGCAGAGCCTGCATGGACCCGATGGAGCAGGGAGTGGGATTGCTCTGTGCAGTGCTACATGGACCTGATGAAGCAGGGGAGTGGGACTTTAATTTTAGTCACAGAATCTACAGTGCAGAAGGAGGCCATTCGGACCATCAAGTCTGCACCGGCCCTTACAAAGAGCACCCTACTCAAATCCATGTATCTATCCTATGTCCGGAACCCAGTACCTTACAGGACTGCTCTGTGCAGAGCCTGCATGGATCTGATGAAGCAGGGGAGTGGGATTGACGGGATAGCTCTGTGCAGTGCTGCATGGACCTGATGGAGCAGGGGAGTGGGACTGACGGGATTGCTCTGTGCAGTGCTGCATGGACCTGATGGAGCAGGGGAGTGGGATTGACGGGATTGCTCTGTGCAGAGCCTGCATGGATCTGATGAAGCAGGGGAGTGGGACTGACGGGATTGCTCTGTGCAGAGCCTGCATGGATCTGATGGAGCAGGGGAGTGGGATTGACGGGATTGCGCTGTGCAGAGCCTGCATGGATCTGATGGAGCAGGGGAGTGGGACTGACGGGATTGCTCTGTGCAGAGCCTGCATGGATCTGATGGAGCAGGGTAGTGGGATTGACGGGATTGCTCTGTGCAGTGCTGCATGGACCTGATTGAGCAAGTGGCTACTTTCTGTGCCATGAATGATTCTGACTCTATCTTCATTACTAAAATGTCTCATCTCTCTATTATCTGGAATCTCTTTCGCATCTTTTCCATGGTCGTGTTATCCTTCCTGAATTAATGCACCAAAACCAATTTGAGAAAATCAGTAATGTGAGTTGTGTAAGTGTGTGCCTGCCGCTTGCTGAAGTGAGACAGACCTATATATCTCTCTGAGACACTGGATTTAGGGAGCTGCCTCAAGAAGGTGAGGTTTCTATGTCAGAATCAGCCTGGGTTAGATGCTACACTCCAGTACATGAGCTCCTATAGACCTGACACCAGGTGTGTGAGCACCTGGACATTCTCACTCTGCTGTCTCTCCCATTTCCTTCCAGGTAGCTGCATGTCTTGCTGCCATTGTAAAGACAGAACGGGAACCAGAGGTGCGTCGGGCTGCAGTCCATGTCACAACTCTCTTACTCCGGGGACTCGGTGAAAAGGCACTTCAGGTAAGGGAAGCATTTGAGTTTTGAGGTCAGAAAGAAGAGGGGATGAGCAGGTGCCTGGTATTAATGCCTCGAGAGGGAGCCCATTGTACCGTTGGGTTTTAGGCTATCGTGGAAACAGGTTTCTCACCAAGAACCTGAGCACACATAGAATCATAGAGGTTACAGTGCAGAAGGAGGCCATTCGGCCCATTGAGACTGCACTGACCCCGGGAAAAATCATCCCACCGAAGCCCATGCTTCCTCGCTATCCCCATAATCCCATTTACCCCGCCAAACCTTTTTTGGACACAAAGGGCAATTTAGCCTGGCCAATCCACCTAACCCGCACGTCTTTGGACTGTGGGAGGAAACCGGAGCACCTGGAGGAAACCCACGCAGACACAGGGAGAACATGCAGACTCCGCACAGACAGTGACCCAAGCCGGGAATCGAACCTGGGACCCTGGTGCTGTGAAGCAACTGTGCTAACCACTGTGCTACCGTGCCGCCCATAAGCATGAAACTTGGTCAAAGGGAGGTCATGTCTGACAAATCTGTTCTTTGAGGAGGTAACAAGGAAGTTAGACAAAGGAGAACCAATGGACGTGATTTATTTAGATTTCCAGAAGGCCTTTGACAAGGTGCAGCTGTTAAATAAGTTAAGAGCCCATGGTGTTAAGGGTAAGATCCTGGCATGGATAGAGGGTTGGCTGACTGGCAGAAGGCAGAGAGTGGGGATTAAGGGGTCTTTTTCAGGATGGCAGCCGGTGACTAGTGGTGTGCCTCAGGGGTCTGTGCTGGAACCACAACTTTTCACAATATACATTAATGATCTGGAAGAAGGAACTGAAGGCACTGTTGCTAAGTTTGCAGATGATACAAAGATCTGTCGAGGGACAGGTAGTATTGAGGAAGGAGGGGGGCTGCAGAAGGACCTGGACAGGCCAGGAGAGTGGGCAATGAAGTGGCAGATGAAATACAATTTGTAAAAGTGTGAGGTTATGCACTTTGGAAGGAGGAATTTAGGCATAGACTATTTTCAAAATGGAGAAATGCTTCGGAAAGCAGAAGCACAAAGGGACTTGGGAGTCCTTGTTCACGATTCTCTTCAGGTTAATGTGCAGGTTCAGTCGGCAGTTAAGAACGCAATTGCAATGTTAGCATTCATGTCGAGAGGGCTAGAATACAAGACCAGGGATGTACTTCTGAGGCTGTATAAGGCTGTGGTCAGACCCCATTTGGAGTATTGTGAGCAGTTTTGGGCCCCGTATCTAAGGAAGGATGTACTGGCCTTGGAAAGGGTCCAGAGGAGATTCACAAGAATGATCCCTGGAATGAAGAGCTTGTCGTATGAGGAACGGTTGAGGACTCTGGGTCTGTACTCGTTGGAGTTTAGAAGGATGAGGGGGGAATCTTATTGAAACTTACAGGATACTGCGAGGCCTGGATAGAGTGGGCGTGGAGAGGATGTTTCCACTTGTAGGAAACACTAGAAGCAGAGGACACAATCTCAGACTAAAGGGACAATCGTTTAAAACAGAGATGAGGAGGAATTTCTTCAGCCAGAGGGTGGTGAATCTGTGGAACTCTTTGCCGCAGAAGGCTGTGGAGGCCAAATCACTGAGTGTCTTTAAGATAGAAATAGATAGGTTCTTGATTAATAAGGGGATCAGGGGTTATGGGGAGAAGGCAGGAGAATGGGGATGAGAAAATATCAGCAATGATTGAATGGCGGAGCAGACTCGATGGGCCGAGTGGCCTAATTCTGCTCCTATGTCTGATGGTCTTACGGTTATGATCAGTTCTGTGCACTTTGAGAGGCTGGTGATGTGCACAATAATGATGAACGAGTCCTTCTATGTTGTCTGTCTGTATCTAATCTGTTTCCTCTCTAAATAATAATGACAGACCTCTGGGATTGTCCGACAAAAATAAGGAGAGGAAGGCTGCACTCTGCACTGAATTACTGTAAGAAGTCTTACAACACCAGGTTAAAGTCCAACATGTTTGTTTCAAACACTAGCTTTTGGAGCACTGCTCCTTCCTCAGGTGAATGTAAGACTTCTTACTGTGCTCACCCCAGTCCAACGCCGGCATCTCCACATCTCTGAATTATCTGATTAATCAATATTAATGGGGTGACATGGTGGCTCAGTGGTTAGCACTGCTGCCTCACGGTGCTGAGGACCCGGGTTCGATCCTGGCCCCGGAGTCTGTGTGGAGTTTGCACATTCTCCCCGTGTCTGCATGGGTCTCACCCCCACAACCCAAAGATGCAAGGTAGGTGGATTGGCCACGCTAAATGCCCCTTAATAAAAAAAACAACAAAAGAAGGGAAGGGAATCGAGGATTATGGGGATTAGGCAGGAAAGTGAAGATTATCAAATCAGATCAGCCATGATCGTATTGAATGACAGAGTAGACTCGATGGGCCAAATGGCCTACTTCTGCTCCTGTCTTGTGGCCTTATGGATTTTTTTACTGCATTGTAGGCACTGTATAAATTCGGGGTCTGGTGGAGTAACAGTAGTTTTCACTGAATCAACTATTTAAATTATTCTTTATTGATGTTTATATAATGAGCGACTCACCAACCTGCAGGATATCAATATCTCAACTTTTAAAAATGGTTAATGGGATGTGTGCTTCACTAGCTGGGCCAGTGTTTATTGCCCATCCCGGGTGATGTGAGCTGTCTTCCTGAACCGCTGAGGTCTGTGTAGGTAAACCAAGTGCTGTTTAGGAAGGAGTTCCAGGATTTTGACCCAGCTGCAGTGAAGGAACGGCAGATATATTTCCAAGCCAGGATGAAGTGTGATTGGGTTTGGAAAGTGCTGTTGAAGGAGCCTTGGGGACGTTCTGCAGTGCATCTTGCACAGGGTACACACGGCTGCCATTGTTCACTGGTGAAGGAGGGAGTGAAGTTTTAATACAGCAGATTGAGGGGTGCTGATTGAGAGGGTGCGTTGTCCTGGGTTATGTCAAGCTTCTTGAGTGTTGTTAGAGCTGCACATATCCAGGCAGGTGGAGCACATTCCTGACATGGAAATGCATTGGAGATGGCTCAGAGGCACCTTTTTGTTTATTTGTTTATGGCATGTGGGTGTCACCGGCTAGACCAGCTTTTATTGCCCATCCTTAATTGTCCTTGCGAAGTTGCTGGTGAGTTGCCTTCTTGAACTGCTGCGGTTCATGTGGCATAGGTCCATCCACCATGCTGTTAGTGAGGGGCTTGATTAGATTGATACCTGAAATGAATAGACTCATTAAATCATTGAATTTACAGCACAGAAAGAGACCCTTTGGCCCATCGTGTGTGTGCCGGCCATCCAGCAGCTGTCTATTATAATCCTACTTTCCAGCTCTTGCTCCGTAGCCTTGTGTGTTCTGGTATTCCCAGAGCTCATCCAAATGCTTCTAAATATTGTGAGCGTTTCCCTCTCTACCAGCCTGCCAGACAGTGAATTCCAGTTTCCAATCACTCTGGCTGAAAACACTTTTCCTCAAAGCCCCTCGAAATCTCCTCCTTACTATTAAGGAATAATTAAGGAATCTGTGGAATTCACGACCACAGAAAGTAGTTGAGGCCAAAACTTTTTTATTTTCCAGCAGGAATGAGATATCGCTCTTGGGGTTAAAGGAATCGAGGGATATGGGGGCAAGGCAGAATCAGGGTATTGAACTTGATGATCAGCCATGATCATAATGAATGGCAGAGCAGGCTCGAAGGGCCGAATGGCCTCCTCCTGCTTCTATTTTCTATATATTCGATGTATGTTGCCATGTATGAAATAGTTGACCAGCCCAGTCAGTATTTCCTGCCTAGGAAGTAACAGAAAGGGTGGATAAGGGTAATGTTGTGGATGTGGTGTACATGGACTTTCAGAAGGTCTTTGATACAGTGCCACACAACAGACTTGTGAGAAAAGTTATAGACCATGGAATAAAAGGGAGAGTAGCAATGTGGATACAAAATTGGCTGAATATTAGGAAGCAGAGAGTAATGGCCAATGGATATTTTTCAGACTGAAGGTTTGTAGCCGTGTTTCCCAGGGGTTGGTTTTGGAAACCTTGCTTTTCCTAATGTATAATAATGATCTAGATCTTGGTGTGCAGGGGACTCTTCACCAACTGGCTATCAGGAGTTGAACATCTTTCTTCCTCACTCTGTATCTCGGGACTGTGGAGTTAATTCTGTTGTCCTCTCTGCTGCAGGTTCTGAGTGATGTTCTGCGAGATCTCTATCGATTGTTGAAATACGTGATTCAGACAGATGATGATGAGCTGGTGGTGCGGCATGCGCAACTCTCACTGGAGGAACTGGACCATATTGTCAGAAGATTTCTGTTCCCACAGGAAAAACTGCAGAAAAAAATTGTGATCCTTCCTTAATGAAAGTTCGCAGAACCTCTTCGCATTTAACTCTGGGATCAGGGATGAACCTGTTTTGAATGTCCTTTCAGTCCGAAAGGAACAGCATTAGAACTGTGATGGAACTCCAGCAACGCTGCGCCATGTTTAGTTTGGGTCTAACTCCGCTGCATACAAACAGCGACGTTTGGGGCGATGACTGCCAGACCTGTCATTAAATTTGTTCAATCTTTCTACCTTCTTTTCAAGGTTCCTTGTAAGTTGTGTTTCTCAGGGTGACTCTGACAACACCATTCTTCAGTTGATGAGGGACAGAGAGATCACATTGCTGCCACCCTCTCTACTGAACAGGCTGTTTGCTGGGTTAATGGGGGGAGGGGGGTTGACCAACTCTGCATTTTGAGTTAGGTTCAGATTTTGAACACTTCCTGACACAGATCGTGGCCAAATGTAAGACGAGGTGCTTCATCTCCATTTTGGGTCCTTGGCCCCAATGTGTCTGCCAGTGACAGATTTTGCAGCTGTATATGGACGGTGAGGGAGACGGCAGCAATTATATCAGTAATGTTCAGAGATTGTCTCCCCACTGACAAAAGGTCATCAACCTGAGACACTCATTTCCCCTTCCACAACTGACTGTTTACAGCATCTTTATTGGGCTGTAATGTCCTGGCCCCAGCGTGGATTTGGGGGGTAGCCTAAAGATGTGTGAGGGATTCCCACTCTGAGGTTCCCAGGGAAGGTTTACGCGGCAATTATCCGAAGCGCCATCTTTCCCTGGAGATTTGTGCTGGGCTGGGAACCATCAGACAGAATAGTTCTGACAATTTTACACCAATAGTTACTCGGAAAGAATTAGAAGAAATGAAACCACTTTAAACTTCAGAGGAACGGTTTTAAGCACCCAGACTGAGCTGCACACAGGACATCTCCCACATTCCAGAACCCCCCCTTCCCCCCATGAGATTGCCCCTGACCCCCCAGCCCAATGGGACACCCCCCGCCCCCAGCAACCTGCACCTGCAGGCCCGACTTTGTATACCCCCCTTCCTCCTCCCAAGGGGTGAATCCACACCCCAACACCCCTGGAGGAACCCGACCCGACACCCCGGATGTTCAAAAAAGGGAATAGGGATAACCCTGGGAATTACAGGCCAGTTAGTCTTACTTCGGTGGTAGGCAAAGCAATGGAAAGGGTACTGAGGGATAGGATTTCTGAGCATCTGGAAAGACACTGCTTGATTAGGGATAGTCAGCACGGATTTGTGAGGGGTAGGTCTTGCCTTACAAGTCTTATTGAATTCTTTGAGGAGGTGACCAAGCATGTGGATGAAGGTAGAGCAGTGGATGTAGTATACATGGATTTTAGTAAGGCATTTGATAAGGTTCCCCATGGTAGGCTTATGCATAAAGTAAGGAGGCATGGGATAGTGGGAAATTTGGCCAGTTGGATAACAAACTGGCTAACCAATAGAAGTCAGAGAGTGGTGGCGGATGGCAAATATTCAGCCTGGAGCCCAGTTATCAGTGGCGTACCGCAGGGATCAGTTCTGGGTCCTCTGCTGTTTGTGATTTTCATTAACGACTTGGATGAGGGAGTTGAAGGGTGGGTCAGTACATTTGCAGATGATACGAAGATTGGTGGAGTTGTGGATAGTGAGGAGGGCTGTTGTCGGCTTCAAAGAGACATAGATAGGATGCAGAGCTGGGCTGAGAAGTGGCAGATGGAGTTTAACCCTGACAAGTGTGAGGTTGTCCATTTTGGAAGGACAAATATGAATGCGGAATACAGGGTTAATGGTAGGGTTCTTGGCAATGTGGAGGAGCAGAGAGATCTTGGGGTCTATGTTCATAGTTCTTTGAAAGTTGCCACTCAAGTGGATAGAGCTGTGAAGAAGGCCTATGGTGTGCTAGCGTTCATTAGTAGAGGGATTGAATTTAAGAGCCGTGAGGTGATGATGCAGCTGTACAAAACCTTGGTCAGGCCAAATTTGGAGTACTGTGTGCAGTTCTGGTCACCTCATTTTAGGAAGGATGTGGAAGCTTTGGAAAAGGTGCAAAGGAGATTTACCAGGATGTTGCCTGGAATGGAGAGTAGGTCATACGAGGAAAGGTTGAGGGTGCTAGGCCTCTTCTCATTAGAAGGGAGAAGGATGAGGGGCGACTTGATAGAGGTTTATAAGATGATCAGGGGAATAGATAGAGTAGACAGTCAGAGACTTTTTCCCCGGGTGGAACACACCATTACAAGGGGACATAAATTTAAGATAAATGGTGGAAGATATAGAGGGGATGTCAGAGGTAGGTTCTTTACCCAGAGAGTAGTGGGGGCATGGAATGCACTGCCTGTGGAAGTAGTTGAGTTGGAAAAGTTAGGGACCTTCAAGCGGCTATTGGATAGGTACATGGATTAGGGTAGAATAATGGAGTGTAGGTTAACTTCTTAAGGGCAGCACGGTAGCATTGTGGATAGCACAATTGCTTCACAGCTCCAGGGTCCCAAGTTCGATTTCGACTTGGGTCACTGTCTGTGTGGAGTCTGCACATCCTCCCCGTGACTGCGTGGGTTTCCTCCGGGTACTCCGGTTTCCTCCCACAGTCCAAAGATGTGCAGGTTGGGTGGATTGGCCATGAAAAATTGTCCAAAATTCTATGATTAACCTAGGACAAAAGTTCGGCGCAACATCGTGGGCCGAAGGGCCTGTTCTGTGCTGTATTTCTCTATCTATCTATCTCCACCTCAGACCTGAGCAGCCAAATTCCATCCACTGACCTGAGCACTTACCATCTCTTGCCCCTTTAAACCTGCCGCTTCCCACAATCCAGTGCAATAAAAAAGGAGCTGCGGCCTCCCTGGGTTTGTTGCCGTTACATCGAATTGTGGCCTTCGCTGCAGGCTCCAGCCAGCTTTACAGAGTTGGTCAGAGTACTTTAAACTCTTCCAGTGGGACAGGGTCTTGCCCTGCTGGGTGGAAGTTATGGCCCATTCTGTTTCTATTCCTTTCTCAGAGTTACAATAACAATGCTCAGAATAGATGGGGAAACCCCGAATCCAACTCTTTGCTCCAAAAACTAATTCCAATTCAAATTGAATCAATTCCTGCTCCCCACAAGAGACAAACGAGATCCAATCTGACAACACAACATATAAAACAAAAAAAGAGTGGCTAAGGTAAATATTGGTCCTTTAGAGGATGAGAAGGGAGTTTTAATAATGGGAAATGAGGAAATGGCTGAGGAACTGAACAGGTTTTTTGGGTCGGTCTTCACAGTGGAAGACAGAAATAACATGCCAGCGACTGATAGAAATGAGGCTATGACAGGTGAGGACCTTGAGAGGATTGTTATCACTAAGGAGGGAGTGATGGGCAAGCTAATGGGGCTAAAGGTAGACAAGTCTCCTGGCCCTGATGGAATGCATCCCAGAGTGCTAAAAGAGATGGCTAGGGAAATTGCAGATGCACTAATGATGATTTACCAAAATTCACTAGACTCTGGGGTGGTCCCGGTGGATTGGAAATTAGCAAATGTGACACCACTGTTTATAAAAGGAGGTAGACAGAGAGCGGGAAATTATAGGCCAGTGAGCTTAACTTCGGTAGTAGGGAAGATGCTGGAATCTATCATCAAGGAAGAAATAGCGAGGCATCTGAATAGAAATTGTCCCATTGGGCAGACGCAGCATGGGTTCATAAAGGGCAGGTCATGCCTAACTAATTTAGTGGAATTTTTTGAGGACATTACCAGTGCAGTAGATAACGGGGAGCCAATGGATGTGGTATATCTGGATTTCCAGAAAGCCTTTGACAAGGTGCCACACAAAAGGTTGCTGCATAAGATAAAGATGCATGGCATTAAGGGTAAAGTAGTAGCATGGATAGAGGATTGGTTAATTAATAGAAAGCAAAGAGTGTGGATTAATGGGTGTTTCTCTGGTTGGCAATCAGTAGCTAGTGGTGTCCCTCAGGGATCAGTGTTGGGCCCACAATTGTTCACAATTTACAGAGATGATTTGGAGTTGGGGACCAAGGGCAATGTGTCCAAGTTTGCAGATGACACTAAGATGAGTGGTAAAGCGAAAAGTGCAGAGGAAACTGGAAGTCTGCAGAGGGATTTGGATAGGTTAAGTGTATGGGCTAGGGTCTGGCAGATGGAATACAATGTTGACAAATGTGAGGTTATCCATTTTGGTAGGAATAACAGCAAACGGGATTATTATTTAAATGATAAAATATTAAAGCATGCTGCTGTGCAGAGAGACCTGGGTGTGCTAGTGCAGAGTCACAGAAAGTTGGTTTACAGGTGCAACAGGTGATTAAGAAGGCAAATAGAATTTTGTCCTTCATTGCTAGAGGGATAGAGTTTAAGACTAGGGAGGTTATGCTGCAATTGTATAAAGTGTTAGTGAGGCCACACCTGGAGTATTGTGTTCAGTTTTGGTCTCCTTACCTGAGAAAGGACGTACTGGCACTGGGGGTGTGCAGAGGAGATTCACTAGGTTAATCCCAGTGTTGAAGGGGTTGGATTATGAGGAGAGGTTGAGTAGACTGGGACTGTACTCGTTGGAATTTAGAAGGATGCGGGGGGATTTTATAGAAACATATAAAGTTATAAAGGGAATAGATAGGATAGATGCGGGCAGGTTGTTTCCACTGGCGGGTGAAAGCAGAACTAGGGGACATAGCCTCAAAATAAGGGGAAGTAGATTTAGGACTGAGTTTAGGAGGAACTTCTTCACCCAAAGAGTTGTGAATCTATGGAATTCCTTGCCCAGTGAAGCAGTTGAGGCTCCTTCATTACATGTTTTTAAGGTAAAGATTGATAGTTTTTTGAAGAATAAAGGGATTAAGGGTTATGGTGTTCGGGCCGGAAAGTGGAGCTGAGTCCACAAAGGATCAGCCATGATCTCATTGAATGGCGGAGCAGGCTCGAGGGGCCACATGGACTACTCCTGCTCCTAGTTCTTATGTTACAGGCATTTCACCTGATCTCCGCTGGATTTTAGCCAAAACCAGCTTCATAAACATACTGCTCGTCCATCATTGTCAAATCCAACTTTGATCATCTCATCTCTCCAACATCAGCATTCGGTGCAGTGACCATTGCCCACTGACCTCACTACTGACCCCTCACTACTGACCCCTCACTGACCTCACTACTGACCCCTCACTACTGACCCCTCACTGACCTCACTACTGACCCCTCACTACTGACCCCTCACTACTGACCCCTCACTGACCTCACTACTGACCCCTCACTACTGACCCCTCACTGACCTCACTACTGACCCCTCACTACTGACCCCTCACTACTGACCCCTCACTACTGACCCCTCACTGGCCTCACTACTGACCCCTCACTAGTGACCCCTCACTGACCTCACTACTGACCCCTCAGTACTGACCCCTCAGTACTGACCCCTCACTGACCCCTGACTGACCACACTACTGACCTCTCACTACTGACCCCTCACTGACCTCACTACTGACCCCTCACTGTCCTCACTACTGACCCCTCACTTCTGACCCCTCACTGACCTCACTACTGACCCCTCACTACTGACCCCTCACTGTCCTCACTACTGACCCCTCACTAATGACCCCTCACTGACCTCACTAATGACCCCTCACTGACCTCACTACTGACCCCTCACTATTGACCCCTTACTGACCCCTCAGTGCTGACCCCTCACTGACCTCACTACTGACCACTCACTGACCTCACTACTGACCCCTCACTGACCTCACTACTGACCCCTCACTACTGACCCCTCACTGACCTCACTACTGACCCCTCACTACTGACACCTCACTGACCTCACTACTGACACCTCACTTATCTCATTACTGACCCCTCAGTCCTGACCCCTCACTGACCTCACTACTGACCCCTCACTGACCTCACTACTGACCCCTCACTGACCTCACTACTGACCCCTCACTTACCTCATTACTGACCCCTCAGTACTGACCCCTCACTGACCTCACTACTGACCACTCACTGACCTCACTACTGACCCCTCACTACTGACCCCTCACTACTGACCCCTCACTGACCTCACTACTGACCCCTTACTGACCTCATTACTGACCCCTCAGTACTGACCCCTCACTGACCTCACTACTGACCACTCACTGACCTCACTACTGACCCCTCACTACTGACCCCTCACTGTCCTCACTACTGACCCCTCACTACTGACCCCTCACTGTCCTCACTACTGACCCCTCACTTCTGACCCCTCACTGACCTCACTACTGACCCCTCACTACTGACCCCTCACTGTCCTCACTACTGACCCCTCACTAATGACCCCTCACTGACCTCACTACTGACCCCTGACTGACCACACTACTGACCTCTCACTACTGACCCCTCACTGACCTCACTACTGACCCCTCACTACTGACCCCTCACTGTCCTCACTACTGACCCCTCACTTCTGACCCCTCACTGACCTCACTACTGTCCCCTCACTACTGACCCCTCACTGTCCTCACTACTGACCCCTCACTAATGACCCCTCACTGACCTCACTAATGACCCCTCACTGACCTCACTACTGACTCCTCACTATTGACCCCTTACTGACCCCTCAGTACTGACCCCTCACTGACCTCACTACTGACCACTCACTGACCTCACTACTGACCCTTCACTACTGACCCCTCACTGACCTCACTACTGACCCCTCACTACTGACCCCTCACTGACCTCACTACTGACCCCTCACTGACCTCACTACTGACCCCTCACTTACCTCATTACTGACCCCTCAGTACTGACCCCTCACTGACCTCACTACTGACCACTCACTGACCTCACTACTGACCCCTCACTACTGACCCCTCACTACTGACCCCTCACTACTGACCCCTCACTGACCTCACTACTGACCCCTTACTGACCTCATTACTGACCCCTCAGTACTGACCCCTCACTGACCTCACTACTGACCACTCACTGACCTCACTACTGACCCCTCACTGACATCACTACTGACCCCTCACTATCCTCACTACTGACCCCTCACTACTGACCCCTCACTGTCCTCACTACTGACCCCTCACTGACTTCACTAATGACCCCTCACTGACCTCACTACTGACCCCTCACTATTGACCCCTCACTGACACCACTACTGACCCCTCAGTACTGACCCCTCACTGACCTCACTACTGACCACTCACTGACCTCACTACTGACCCCTCACTGACCTCACTACTGACCCCTCACTACTGACCCCTCACTGACCTCACTACTGACACCTCACTTATCTCATTACTGACCCCTCACTACTGACCCCTCACTGACCTCACTACTGACCCCTCACTGACCTCATTACTGACCCCTCAGTACTGACCCCTCACTGACCTCACTACTGACCACTCACTGACCTCACTACTGACCCCTCACTACTGACCCCTCACTACTGACCCCTCACTACTGACCCCTCACTGACCTCACTACTGACCCCTTACTGACCTCAGTACTGACCCCTCACTGACCTCACTACTGACCCCTCACTGACCTCACTACTGACCCCTCACTGACCTCACTACTGACCCCTCACTGACCTCACTACTGACACCTCACTACTGACCCCTCACTGACCTCACTACTGACCCCTCACTGTCCTCACTACTGACCCCTCACTGTCTTCACTACTGACCCCTCACTGACCTCACTACTGACCCCTCACTACTGACCCCTCACTTACCTCATTACTGACCCCTCAGTACTGACCCCTCACTGACCTCACTACTGACCACTCACTGACCTCACTACTGACCCCTCACTACTGACCCCTCACTACTGACCCCTCACTACTGACCCCTCACTGACCTCACTACTGACCCCTTACTGACCTCACTACTGACCCCTCAGTACTGACCCCTCACTGACCTCACTACTGACCACTCACTGACCTCACTACTGACCCCTCACTGACCTCACTACTGACCCCTCACTACTGACCCCTCACTGACCTCACTACTGACCCCTCACTGACCTCACTACTGACACCTCACTACTGACCCCTCACTGTCCTCACTACTGACCCCTCACTGTCTTCACTACTGACCCCTCACTGACCTCACTACTGACCCCTCACTTACCTCATTACTGACCCCTCAGTACTGACCCCTCACTGACCTCACTACTGACCACTCACTGACCTCACTACTGACCCCTCACTACTGACCCCTCACTACTGACCCCTCACTGACCTCACTACTGACCCCTCACTGACCTCACTACTGACCCCTCACTACTGACCCCTCACTGACCTCACTACTGACCCCTCACTGACCTCTCGCTGAACTGTGTAATTACAATTTCCATTCTCCAAAGCAATATCTTTTATTAATTTGAAGATTCCACGAGCAAGTAACACTATGTCTAACACAATTGCTAAAAGTCATAGGGCGAGATTCTCCCAAAACGGGAGAAATCGTAAAGCTGCCGTAAAACCCGGGCGGGTTTTACGGCAGCGCGCCCCTTCCCGACCGGGGACCGATTCTGGTCCCCGGTCGGGGCTAGCAGCCCGACGCCGTAGGCTCCGGCAAGACGGGCTTAACGAAAATCGTTAAGCCCGCTTGCCGGAGTTAGCGCCGGCTGACGCGTCATATGACGTCAGCCGCGCATGCGCAGTTTGGAAGACTCCAACCCGCGCATGCGCGGGTGACGTCATCGCGGTTTTGCGCGAAACCCGCGCATGCGCGGGCCGGGTTGCCCCTCAGCCGCCCCGCGAATGGATACTGCGGGGCGGCGGAAGGACAAGTAGTGCGCGGGCATCGGGCTCGCTGCCCGCGATCGGTGCCCACCGATCGCGGGCCCATGGCACCCTTGGCACGGCCGTGGTACTGCCGTGCCAATCGGTGCCATGGTTATTAATAGCGAGTTTGTGACGCCGTTTTTACGAACGGCAAGACCAGGTGTGTTTGCCGTTCGTAAAAACGGCGGAAAGGGCTGGGACTTCGGGCCATCTAACAGCTGAGAATCGCTGCCGGCCGTAAAAAAACGGCGGCAGCGATTCGGGTCGGGACTTCGGCGGGGGGCGGGGAGAATAGCGGGAGGGCGGCAAAAATGTCGGGAAGGCCCTCCCGCTATTCTCCCACCCGTCGTGGGGGGCGGAGAATTTCGCCCATAAAGTCATTTACACGACTGGGAGACCATTAAAAACCATAAGAAGCAGAATCAGGCCATTCGGCCCCTCGAGCCTGCTCTGCTATCCAATAGGATCATGGCTGATCCGACATTCCTCACGTCCACTTTCCTTCCCTTTCCCGGTAATCCTCGATTCCCTGACTGATCAAGAATCTATCTCAGCTTTAAATATGCACACGGACTCTGCCCCCACAGCTCTCTGTGGGAACGAGTTCCAAAAACCCCCCGAGAGAAGAAATTCGTCCTCATCTCAAACTGGCTCCCCTTCATTCTGAGACTCTGCCTCTGGTCCCAGACTCTCCCACGAGGGGAAACATCCTGTCAGCATTTACCCTGTCAGCCCCTCCGAATCCGACATGTTTCAGTGAGATCACCTCTCATTCTTCTAAATTCCAGTGAGCCGAGTCCCAACCTGTTTAACAGAACAGTTAAAAACAATCCCTCCATTTGGGGATCATCAGGGGCTGGTTTAACACACTGGGCTAAATCGCTGGCTTTTAAAGCAGACCAAGGCAGGCCAGCAGCACGGTTCAATTCCCGTACCAGCCTCCCCGAACAGGCACCGGAATGTGGCGACTAGGGGTTTTTCACAGTAACTTCATTTGAAGCCTACTCGTGACAATAAGCGATTTTCATTTCATTTCATTTCATCCCAGTGAACCTTCCCTGAACCGACTCCAATGAAATAATATCTTTCCTTAAATAAGGGGAGCAAAACTGCTGACGTTGAGTTCACTGAGTCTATGCTGACTCTGTGCAGAGCAATCCAATAATTCATTCAGTCCCTGTTTGATTTCTGAAGTCCTGCAGTTTAATTTCTTTAAGTGTCTGCACAATTTCCTTTTGAAATCCTTGATCATTTCTGCTTCCTTGTGCGTTGTATGTTCCAGATCATGACCAACTGCTGCGTTTTTAAACAACCATTCACATTTATAATAATAACCTTTATTGTCACAAGTAGGCTTACATTAACACTGCAATGAAGTTACTGTGAAAAGCCCCTAGTCGCCACATTCCGGCACCTGTTCGGGTCACAGAGGGAAAATTCAGAATGTCCAATTCACCTAACAGCACGTCTTTGGGCTGTGGGAGGAAACCGGAGCACCCGGAGGAAACCCATGCAGACACGGGGAGAACGTGCAGACTCCGCACAGACACTGACCCAAACCGGGAATCGAACCTGGCACCCTGGAGCTGTGAAGCCACAGTGCTAGCCACTGTGCTACCATGCTGCCCTTTCTTTAGACAGAGTCGTGCCCGAGCCCCTCAGTACAGCAAGTAATTAGGAAGCTAATAGAATGTGATTGTTTATTGTGAGGGGAATTGAATGCAAAAGAGGTAATGCTTCAGTTGTACAGGATATTAGTTTTTTTTTTAAATAATTTTTATTGAAGAAATTTTTCAAAATACAAACATTTTAACCCCCCCTACATTTACATTTAAATTATAACAAAACCAAGTCAAACCCCCCTACTTAACAAAAAAAAGAAAAAAGTCCCCCCCCCCCACTACTCGCGCGTCCCCCCCCCCCCCCCCCCCCCCCCCCCCCGCCGGCGAACCGACAGTCAGACCAACTTATCATTTCTAGCAGCGTCCTCGGGCAGGCCTTGCCCGTGCCACCGCCGCTACCGTACTTCCTTCGTCTTTGTCCCCCCTCCCCCCCCCCCTCCTCCCCCCTCCCTCCCACCCTCCCCTCCCCTCCCGGGTTGCTGCTGTCACGGCCTCAGTTTCTATCTCTGATCCAAGAGGTCTAGGAAGGGTTGCCATCGCCTGAAAAACCCCTGCACCGACCCTCTCAGGGCGAATTTGATCCTTTCCAATTGGATGAAGTTTGCCATGTCGTTTAACCAGGTGTTAACACTCGGAGGCCTTTCGTCCCTCCACTGAATCAAGATCCTCCTCCGAGCCACCAAGAACGCAAAGGCTAATATTCCAACCTCCCTCGCCTCCTGTACCCCCGGTTCCACCCCAACCCCGAAGATCGCAAGTCCCCATCCTGGCTTGACCCTGGACCCCACCACTCTCGACACCGTCCCTGCCACCCCCCTTCCAGAACTCCTCCAGTGCCGGACATGCCCAAAACATATGTGCATGATTCGCAGGGCTTCCCGAACATCTGACACACCTGTCTTCACCCCCGAAAAACCGACTCATCCTTGTCCCCGTCATGTGGGCTCTATGCAGTACCTTAAATTGAATGAGACTTAGTCTCGCACATGACGACGACGAGTTGACCCTCTCCAGGGCGTCTGCCCATGTCCCGTCCTCTATCTGTTCCCCCAGCTCTAACTCCCACTTATCTTTCAGCTCCTCTACTGGTACCTCCTCCACCTCCTGCATAATCTTATAGATGTCCGAGATCTTCTCCTCCCCGACCCAGACCCCTGATAGCACCCTATCACTCACCCCCCTGTCGGGGAGCGCGGGGAACCCCGCTACCTGTCGTCTGGCAAATGCCTTCACTTGGAGGTACCTGAACGTGTTCCCCGGGGGGAGCCCAAATTTCTCCTCCAGCTCTCCCAGGCTCGCAAACCTCCCCTCTATAAACAAGTCCCTCAGTTGTCTAATACCCGCCCTCTGCCAGCTCTGGAATCCCCCTCCTGTGTTTCCCGGCGCAAATCTGTGGTTCCCTCTTAGTGGTGCCCCTATCAGACCTCCCACTTCCCCCCTGTGTCGCCTCCACTGCCCCCAGATCTTGAGGGTGGCCGCCACCACCGGGCTCGTGGTATACCTCGTGGGAGGGAGCGGCCATGGTGCCGTTACCAGTGCCCCTAAGCTTATGTTGCCGCAGGACGCCCTCTCCATGCGCTTCCAGGCTGCCCCCTCCCCTTCCATCATCCACTTTCGTACCATCGATGTATTTGCCGCCCAGTAATATCCTGAAAGGTTGGGTAACGCCAGCCCTCCACTATCCCTACTCCGCTCCAAAAAGACCCTTCTAACTCTCGGGGTGCCATGTGCCCACACATACCCCATGATACTACTCGTTACCTTCTTGAAAAAGGCCCTGGGGAGGAAGATGGGCAGACACTGGAACAAAAACAAGAACCTCGGGAGGACCGTCATTTTAACTGACTGCACCCTCCCTGCCAGCGACAGCGGCACCATGTCCCACCTCTTAAACTCCTCCTCCATCTGTTCCACCAGTCTGGAAAAGTTCAACTTGTGGAGGGTCCCCCAGTTCTTTGCCACCTGCACCCCCAAATACCTAAAACTTTTAACTGCTCTTTTGAAGGGGAGCCTCCCAATTCCCTCCCCTTGGTCTCCCGGGTGTATTACAAAGACCTCACTTTTCCCCAGATTTAATTTATATCCCGAAAAGTCCCCGAACTCCGCTAGTATCCCCATTACCTCCGGCATTCCCCCCTCCGGGTCTGCCACATACAACAACAAATCATCCGCATAGAGCGAGACCCGATGTTCCTCCCCTCCCCTTGTCAGTCCTCTCCACCCCCCTGAACCCCTCAGTGCCATCGCCAACGGCTCAATCGCTAATGCAAAGAGTAAGGGGGATAGGGGACATCCCTGCCTAGTACCTCGATGGAGCCCAAAATATTCTGACCTCCTCCCGTTTGTTACCACACTTGCCATCGGAGCTGAATAGAGCAGTTTTACCCACTTGATAAATCCCTCCCCAAACCCAAACCTTTCCAACGTCTCCCACAAGTATTCCCACTCCACCCTGTCAAATGCCTTCTCCGCGTCCAGCGCTACCACTATCTCCGCCTCCCCTTCCACTGCTGGCATCATAACCACATTTAACAATCTCCGGACATTTGTGTTAAGTTGGCGTCCCTTCACGAACCCCGTCTGGTCTTCATGGACTACCCCTGGCACACAGTCCTCTATCCTGGTTGCCAGGACCTTTGCTAACAGCTTGGCGTCAACATTCAGGAGGGAGATGGGCCTGTAGGACCCGCACTGGACCGGGTCCTTGTCCCGCTTCAAAATCAAGGAGATCAGGGCCTGCGACATTGTTGGGGGAAGAACCCCCCCCTCGCGCGCCTCATTAAAGGCTCGCACCAGCACTGGACCCACCAAGTCCACAAATTTCCTGTAAAACTCCACCGGGAACCCATCCGGCCCCGGCGCCTTCCCCGCCTGCATCTGGCCTATCCCTTTAATTAGCTCCTGCAGCTCTATCGGCGCCCCCAACCCTTCCACCAGCTCCTCCTGTACCTTTGGGAACCCCAATTTGTCGAGAAAGTTCTTCATTCCCCCTCTCCTCTTCGGCGGTTCAGACCTATACAATTCCCAATAGAAGTCCCTAAAGACCCTATTCACCTCTTGCCCCTTCTGCACTACGTCCCCACCCCTCTCTCTCACTCCCCCAATCTCTCTTGCTGCATCTCGCTTACGAAGCTGGTGTGCCAGCATCCTGCTCGCCTTTTCCCCGTACTCATACGCCGCACCCTGCGCCCTTCTCCACTGCATTTCCGCCTTCCTAGTGGTCAGTAGGTCGAACCTGGCCTGCAAGCTACGCCGCTCCCTTAATAGCCCCTCCTCTGGCGCCGCCGCATATTTCCTATCTACTTCTAGGAGCTCCCCCACCAGCCTCTCCCTTTCCTGCCTCTCCTTCCTCTCTCTGTGTGCCCTTATGGAGATCAGCTCTCCTCTAATCACTGCTTTCAAGGCCTCCCAGACCGTCCCCACCTGCACCTCACCTGTGTCATTCGTACCCAGATAGTTCTCAATACCCGTTCTCACCCTTCTGCACACCTCTTCGTCCGCCAACAGCCCTACATCCAGGCGCCACAACGGGCGTTGGTCCCGCGCCTCCCCCATGTCCACGTCCACCCAATGTGGTGCATGGTCCGATATCGCAATGGCCGAGTACTCCGTGTCCTGCACTCTCGCTATCAGCCCCCTGTTCAATACGAAAAAATCGATCCTAGAGTACACTCTGTGGACGTGGGAGAAAAAAGAATACTCCCTCGCCCTAGGCCTACCAAATCTCCATGGGTCTACCCCTCCCATCTGCTCCATGAACCCCCTTAACACCTCTGCCGCTGCCGGCCTCCTATTCGTCCTGGAACTCGATCTATCCAGCCCAGGGTCTAACACCGTATTAAAGTCCCCTCCCATGATCAGGCCCCCTGCCTCCAGTCCCGGGATGAGGCCCAGCAGGCGCCTCATAAAACCCGCGTCGTCCCAGTTCGGGGCATACACATTTACCAGTACCACATTCTCTCCCTGCAGCCTACCCCTCACCATCACGTACCTGCCCTCCTTGTCTGCCACCACCTCTGCCGCCACAAACGACACCCTCTTTCCCACCAAAATCGCCACCCCCCGGTTCTTGATATCCAAGCCTGAGTGGAACACCTGTCCCACCCACCCCCTTCTCAGGCGGACCTGATCTGCCACCCTCAAATGAGTCTCCTGCAGCATTGCTACATCAGCCTTCAGTCCCTTCAGGTGTGAGAAGACCCTTGATCTTTTGACCGGCCCATTCAGCCCCCTTACGTTCCACGTGATCAATCGGGTCGCAGAGCGACCCGTCCCTACTCCCTGTCGATTAGCCATGTCTTGTCCCTTGCTCGCCCCGGGTCATCCCTTCTTTTCTGACCCGCTTCCCATAGCGATGGCCCCCCCCCCACCCCCCCGGCTCTCCCCTTCTCGTCCCTGGTCTTTCCAGCAGCAACCCGGTGTCCCCCCCCCAGCCCCCCCCCCCCCTTCCCCCCCCCCCCTGGCTAGGACCCCTCCTAGCCGCGATGTACCCCACATCGTACTCCCGAGAGTCAGCTGGTCTCCGCTGACCCGGCTGCTCCTGCCACATTCCGACTCCTCCCGGTTCACCCCCTCTGCGCCCGTGAAAGATCCCCTTAAAACCCCCGAGAAAGACCCGCATAATCAACCCGCTCCCCCCCGTCCCGTCTCCCCAACTTAACGATATAAATACCCAATGGCAACTAAATACATAAATACTTAACTACATACTTAAATAACAAAATAATTAACTAGCTATCAACTAACAGTGTGCCCAACCATCACCCTCCATCAAACAGTATAAATAACCGCAGATAACCATAACCCGAAAAGAAAAAAAGAACAAAAAACCCCCCCAAGCACCCAAAGAAAAAGGGTAAGAGGGGTAAATAACTAAGGGAAATTGGAAACGGGAAGAAACACCCCATAAGAAGCCAACGACCCACAATAGAGATTTCAACAGTACAAATATACAGACACACCCAACAACTCGAAACCTTCAAAATATTCATAAAAGTCAACCGTTCGAGAAAAAACACCCCAAACAATCCACAAAACTGTTACCCAGTTCCGACCTGGCCTGAAAAAGAAAAGGGCCACTTGCTCAATCAAGAGTCCCCCGGCGGCTACGACCGCCGGTGCTCCCAAGTTTTAGTTCGTGTCCAACTTTTCCTCTTGTACAAAGGTCCAGGCCTCCTCTGGGGACTCGAAATAATGATGTTGGTCTTTGTAGGTGACCCACAAGCGCGCCGGTTGCAGCATTCCAAATTTGATCTTTTTCGCGTGTAGCACCGCCTTTGTCCGGTTGTACCGGGCCCGCCGCTTTGCCACCTCCGCACTCCAGTCCTGGTACACCCTTACCGTCGAGTTCTGCCACTTGCTGCTTTTCTCCCTTTTTGCCCACCTCAGGACTTTCTCTCGATCACTTAGCCGCTGGAACCGCACCAGCACCGCCCTCGGGGGCTCGTTTGCCCTAGGCCTCCTGGCCATGACCCGGTATGCCTCTTCCAATTCCAGGGGCGCCGGACCGGCCCCTTCCCCCATCAGGGAGCTCAACATCTCCGCCACATATCCCGGGAGATCCGACCCCTCCAGGCCTTCTTCCAGGCCCAGGATCCTCAAATTTTTCCTCCTCATCCGAGTGTCCAGCTCCTCGAAGCGGCTCTGCCACTTCATGTGGAGTGCCTCGTGCACCTCCACCTTTGCCCCGATGACTGTGGCCTCCTCCTCCCTCGCGGTCATCTCCTGCTGCAGATCTTTAATCGACGCCTCTTGGATCGCCTGGGCTCCCACCAACCTGGTGGCCGTCGCGTTCATGGACTCTAAGAGCTCCACTTTCATCTCCGTGAAAAAACGGAGGAGAGTGGCCTGCTGCTCCTCCGCCCATTTCTTCCACTCCTCCGATGCACCGCCGGCCGCCATTTTGATTTTCTTCCCCCGCTTTTTTTGGGGAGCTGCTGCCGTTTTTCTTGCCGCTCCGCTCCGGGTACCGACCATAAAATCGGTCTAGTTCTCCTCAGTGGACCTTCCCCCACCGGGATTCGTTTTTTCAGCGCCGTTGGGGCCCTCCAATTGGCCCAAAAACACCTTTGTTGCAGGAGCTTCCAAATGTGCGGCTTAGCTAGTCATAGCCGCAACCGGAAGTCCGTACAGGATATTAGTGAGACCACATTTGGAGTATTGTGTACAGTGTCGGTCTCCTTATTTAAGATAAGATGTAAATGTGTCAGAAACAGTTCAGAGAAGGTTTACTAGATTAATCCCAGGATTGGAGGGGTTGTCTTGTGAGGAAAGGTTGGGAGATTTGTATCCACTGGAGTTTAGAAGAATTGGGAGGTGATTTGATTGAAACCTTTAAAATCTTGAGGGTATTGACAGGGTGGCTGTGGAAAGGATGCTTCCTCTTGTCAGAGAATCTAGAACTCGGGGGTCAGGGTTTAAGACGGAGGTGAGACCACATTTCCTCTCAAAAGGGTTGCGAGTCTCTGGAACGCTTCCTCAAGAGGCAGTGGAAGCAGAGGTTTTCAATATTTTAAGGCAGAGCTGGATATATTCTTTATTAATAAGGGGAGAGTGAAAGGTTATCGGGGTTGGCAGGAATGTGGGGTTGTGGTTACAGTCAGAACTTATTGAGCATGATCTTATTGAGCATGATCTTATTGAGCATGATCTTATTGAGCATGATCGTATTGAGCATGATCTTATTGAGCATGATCGTATTGAGCATGATCTTATTGAGCATGATCGTATTGAGCATGATCGTATTGAGCATGATCGTATTGAATGATGGAGCAGGCTTGAGGGGCTGAATGGCCTATTCTTGCTCCTAATTTGTATGATCATATTCCCCTGTATCTCTTGGCCAAGACCTTAAATCTGTGTCCTGTTATCATAGAATAGATTCCCTACAGTGCAGAAGTAGGCCATTCAGCCCATCGAGTTTGCACCGACCAGCCAAAAGCATACCATACCTTTTTTTTATAACTTTAGAGTACCCAATTATTTTTTCCAATTAAGGGGTAATTTAGCGTGGCCAATCTACCTATCCTGCACATCTTTGGGTTGTGGGGGCGAAACCCACGCAGACCCGGGGAGAATGTGCAAACTCCACACGGACAGTGACCCAGGGCCGGGATTGGAACCCAGGTCCTCAGTGCCGTAGGCAGCAATGCTAACCACTGTGCCACCGTGCTGCCCAAAAGCATACCATACCTTTGGTTTGCACTGAGTGCTGAATTTGGTGCATTTGAGTGATACAGTGAGAGTTTGGTGACTGAGGGAGTTAGGTGAGGAGGGAGTAAGGTTCTCTGGGATACAGGGGAACTTGATACGGTAGATTCCAAATTGGCTGAGCTGCAGGAGACAGAGGCTGATGACAGGTAGGTGGCTGCTTTAGTGACTAGAAGCCAGTGGCCAGTGGTGTACCACAGGGATCTGTGCTGGGTCCCCTATTAGTTGTCATTTATATCAACGACATAGATGACTATGTGGGGGGTAGGATCAGTAAGTTTGCGAATGACACAAAGATTGGCCGGGTGGTTAACAGTGAGGCTGAGAGTCGTGAGTTACAGGAAGATATCGACGGGATGGTCAAATGGGCAGATAGGTGGCAAATGGAATTTAACCCTCAAAAGTGTGAGGTGTTACGCTTTTGTAGGAGTAATCATAGAATTTACAGTGCAGAAGGAGGCCATTCGGCGCATCGAGTCTGCACCAGCTCTTGGAAAGAGCACCCTACCCAAGCCTACACCCTATCCCCATAACCCCACCTAACCTTTTTGGACACCAAGGTCAATTTATCATGTCCAATCCACCTAACCTGCACATCTTTGAACTGTGGGAGGAAACCAGAGCACCCGGAGGAAACCCACGCAGACACGGGGAGAACGTGCAGACTCCGCACAAACAGTGACCCAAGCCGGGAATGGAACCTGGGACCCTGGAGCTGTGAAGCAACTGTGCTAACCACTGTGCTACCGTGCTGCCCATAGCCTACCATGGAAGCTTGGTGGATAGGCCACGCTAAATTGCCCCTTAATTGGAAAAATGAATTGGGTGCTCTAAATTTTTTTTAAAAAATAAGGGTAGCGACAAAGACATGAGGGAGAAGCTGGCCAGAGTTGATTTGAGAAGGAGCCGAGCAGGGAAGACAGTGGAACATAAATGGCAGAATGGCAGGAGTTTTTGGGGGCTATTCAGGAGATACAACAGAAATTCATCCCAAGGAGGAGGAAAGATGCTAAGGGGAGGACAAGGCATCCATGGGGAATGAGGGATGTCAAGGACAGCATAAAAGCTAAAGAAAAAGCATACAAAGTGGCGAGGATTAGTGGGAAGCTGGAGGATTGGGAAGCCTTTAAAAGCAATCAAGACAACAAAAAAAACAATAAGGTGGGGGGGGGGGGGGGAGAGAAAATGAAATATAAGTGTAAGCTAGCTAGTAATATAAAAAAAGATAGGAAGAGAGGGGCAAAATAGACATTGGACCACTGGAAAATGTGGCTGGAGAAGTAATAATAGGAAACAAAGAAATGGCAGAGGAACTGAATAGTTACTTTGCATCAGTCTTCACGGTGGAAGACACCAGTGGGATGCCAGAGCTCCAGGAGAACCAGGGGGCAGAGCTGAGTGCAGTGACCATCACTAAGGAGAAGGTTCTGGGTAAACTGAAAGGTCTGAAGGTGGATAAGTCACCTGGACCGGATGGACTACACCCCAGGGTTCTCGAGGAGATAGCTGAGGAGATTGTGGAGGCATTAGTGATGATCTTTCAGTAATCACTGGAGGCAGGAAGGGTCCCAGAGGACTGGAAAGTGGCTAATGTAACACCACTATTTAAGGGAGAGAGGCAGAAGACGGGGAATTGTACGCCGGTTAGCCTGACTTTGGTCATTTTTCCTGCATCTAGCCTGTCCAGTCCCTTCAGGATTTTATATGTTTCTATGAGATCCCCTCTCATTCTTCTGAACTCCAGTGTGTATAAGCCCAGTTGATTCAGTCTTTCTTTTAAGGGGCTGTTTAGCACACTGGGCTAAATTGCTGGCTTTGAAAGCAGGCCAGCAGCACGGTTCAATTCCCGTACCAGCCTCCCCCAACAGACGCCGGAATGTGGCGACTAGGGACTTTTCACAGTAACTTCATTTGAAGCTGACTTCTGACAATAAGCGATTTTCATTTTCATTTCATATGTCAGTCCTACCATCCTGGGAATTAGTCTGGTGAACCTTCGCTGGACACTCTCAATAGCAAGAATGTCCTTCCTCAAACTAGGAGACCAAAACTGCGCACAACACTCAAGTTGTGGCCCCACCAAGGCCCTGTATAACTGCAGCAAGACATCCCTACTCCTAGACTTAAATCCTCTCACTGTGAAGACCAGCATGCCATTAGCTTTCCTCACTGCCTGCTGTACCTGCACGCCAACCTTCAGCGACTGTTCCACCATGACACCCAGGTCTCGTTGCACATCCCCTTTTCCCAAACTGCCACCATTCAGATAATAATCTGAATATTCAGAATACAGGAGGGAGATAGAGAACCTAGTGGAGTGGTGTAACGACAACAATCTCTCCCTCAATGCCAGCAAAACTAAAGAGCTGGTCATTGACTTCAGGAAGCAAAGTACTGTACACACCCCTGTCAGCATCAACGGGGCCGAGGTGGAGCTGGTTAGCCGTTTCAAATTGCGAGGGGTGCACATCTCATAAAATCTGTCATGGTCCACTCACGTCGACGCTATCACCAAGAAAGCGCAACAGCACCTATACGTCCTCGGGAAACTAAGGAAAGTCGGCATGTCCACATTAACTCTTACCAACTTTTACAGATGCACCATATAAAGCATCCTATCTGGCTGCATCACAGCCTGGTATGGCAACTGCTCGGCCCAGGACCGCAAGAAACTTCAGAGAGTCATGAACACAGCTCAGTCCATCACACAAACCTGCCTCCCATCCATTGACTCCATCTACACCTCCCGCTGCCTGGGGAAAGCGGGCAGCGTAATCAAAGACCCTTCCCACCCGGCTTACTCACTCTTCTAACTTCTTCTATTGGGCAGGAGATACAGAAGTCTGAGAACACGCACAGAGTCAAAAACAGCTTCTTCCTCGCTATCACCAGACTCCTAAATGACCCTCTTATGGACTGACCTCATTAACACTACACCCTGTATGCTTCAGCCGATGCCGGTGTTATGTAGAACTACATAAAGAAAATACATAATAGGGCAACACAAGATACACAATGTAACTTTACATTGTGTATCTTGTGTTGCCCTATTATGTATTTTCTTTTATTGCCTTTTCTTCCCATGTACTGAATGATCTGTTGAGCTGCTCGCAGAAAAATACTTTTCACTGTACCTTGGTATATGTGGCAATAAACAAATCCACTCGGCTAAATCGCTGACTTTTAAAAGCAGACCAAGCAGGCCAGCAGCACAGTTCAATTCCCGTACCAGCCTCCCCGGACAGGGGCCGGAATGTGGCGACTAGGGGCTTTTCACAGTAACTTAATTGAAGCCTACTCGTGACAATAAGCGATTTTCATTTCATTTCATTTTCATAATCTGCCTTCCTGTTTTTGCCACCAAAGTGGATACCTCACATTTACCCACATTATATTGCATTTGCCAAGTATTTGCCCACTCAGCCAGCCTGTCCAAGTCACCCTGCAGCCTCTCTGCATCCTCCTCACCGCACACACTGCCACCCAGCTTAGTGTCGTCTGCAAATTTGGAGATATTGATTAGTAAGTTTGCAGACGACACAAAGGTTCGTGGAATTGCAGATAGCAATGAAGACTGTCAGAGGATACAGAAGGATTTAGATTGTTTGGAGACTTGGGCAGAGAGATGGCAGATGGAGTTTAATCCGGACAAATGTGAGGTAATGCAGTTTGGAAGGTCTAATGCAGGTAGGTCATATACAGTGAATGGTAGAACCCTCAAGAGTATTGACAGAGAGATCTAGGTGAACAGGTCCACAGGTCACTGAAAGGGGCAACACAGGTGGAGAAGGTAGACAAGAAGGCATACGGCATGCTTGCCTTCATTGGCCGGGGCATTGAGTATAAGAATTGGCAAGTCATGTTGCAGCTGTATAGAACCTTAGTTAGGCCACATGGAGTATAGTGTTCAATTCTGGTCGCCACACTACCAGAAGGATGTGGAGGCTTTAGAGAGGGTGCAGAAGAGATTCACCAGGATGTTGTCTGGTACGGAGGGCATTAGCTATGAGGAGAGGTTGAATAAACTTGGTTTGTTCTCACTGGAATGACGGAGGTTGAGGGGCGACGTGATAGAGGTCTGCAAAATTATGAGGGGCATAGACAGAGTGGCTAGTCAGAGGCTTTTCCCCAGGGTAGAGGGGTCAATTACTAGGGGGCATAGGTTTAAGGGGCAAGGTTTGGAGGAGATGTACAAGCCAACTTTTCTACACACAGGGTAGTGGGTGCCTGGAACTCGCGACTGGAGGCGGTGGCGGAAGCAGGAACGAAAGTGACATTTAAGGGGCATCTTGATAAATACATGAATAGGATGGGAATAGAGGGATACGGACCCAGGAAGTGCAGAAGATTTTAGAATGGCAGCATGGTCGGCACAAACTTGGAAGGCCAAAGGGCCTGTTCCTGCGCTGTACTTTTCTTTGTTCTTTGATATAATGCCCTGTATCGACCCCAATCTAATGCTCTGTATCATTCCCAATCTAATGCTCTGTATCATTCCCAATCTAATGCTCTGTATCATTCCCAATCTAATGCTCTGTACAATTCCCAATCTAATGCCCTGTATCAATCCCAATCTAATGCTCTGTATCATTCCCAATCTAATGCTCTGTATCATTCCCAATCTAATGCTCTGTATCATTCCCAATCTAATGCCCTGTATCAATCCCAATCTAATGCTCTGTATCATTCCCAATCTAATGCTCTGTATCATTCCCAATCTAATGCTCTGTACAATTCCCAATCTAATGCCCTGTATCAATCCCAATCTAATGCTCTGTATCATTCCCAACCTAATGCCCTGTATCAATCCCAATCTAATGCTCTGTATCAATCCCAATCAAATGCTCTGTATCAATCCCAAGCTAATGCTCTGTATCATTCACAATATAATGCCCTGTATCATTCCCAATCTAATGCTCTGTATCAATCCCAAGCTAATGCTCTGTATCATTCACAATATAATGCCCTGTATCATTCCCAATCTAATGCTCTGTATCAATCCCAATCTAATGCCCTGTATCAATCCCAATCTAATGCTCTGTATCAATCCCAATCTAATGCCCTGTATCATTCCCAATCTAATACCCTGTATCAATCCCAATCTAATGCCCTGTATCATTCCCAATCTAATGCCCTGTATCATTCCCAATCTAATACCCTGTATCAATCCCAATCTAACGCCCTGTATCATTCCCAATCTAATGCCCCGTATCAATCCCAATCTAATGCTCTGTATCAATCCCAATCTAATGCCCTGTATCATTCCCAATCTAATACCCTGTATCAATCCCAATCTAATGCCCTGTATCATTCCCAATCTAATGCCCTGTATCATTCCCAATCTAATACCCTGTATCAATCCCAATCTAACGCCCTGTATCATTCCCAATCTAATGCCCTGTATCAATCCCAATCTAATGCTCTGTATCATTCCCAATCTAATGCTCTGTATCATTCGCAGTCTAATGCCCTGTATCATTCCCAATCTAATGCCCTGTATCATTCCCAATCTAATGCCCTGTATCATTCCCAATCTAATACCCTGTATCAATCCCAATCTAACGCCCTGTATCATTCCCAATCTAATGCCCTGTATCAATCCCAATCTAATGCCCTGTATCAATCCCAATCTAATGCCCTGTATCATTCCCAATCTAATGCTCTGTATCATTCGCAGTCTAATGCCCTGTATCATTCCCAATCTAATGCCCTGTATCATTCCCAATCTAATGCTCTGTATCAATCCCAGTCTAATGCTCTGTATCATTCCCAATCTAATGCTCTGTATCAATCCCAATCTAATGCCCTGTATCAATCCCAGTCTAATGCTCTGTATCATTCCCAATCTAATACCCTGTATCAATCCCAATCTAATGCCCTGTATCATTCCCAATCTAATGCCCTGTATCATTCCCAATCTAATACCCTGTATCAATCCCAATCTAATGCCCTGTATCATTCCCAATCTAATGCCCTGTATCATTCCCAATCTAATACCCTGTATCAATCCCAATCTAATGCCTTGTATCAATCCCAATCAAATGCTCTGTATCAATCCCAAGGTAATGCTCTGTATCATTCACAATATAATGCCCTGTATCAATCCCAATCTAATGCCCTGTATCATTCCCAATCTAATGCTCTGTATCAATCCCAGTCTAATGCTCTGTATCATTCCCAATCTAATGCTCTGTATCAATCCCAATCTAATGCCCTGTATCAATCCCAGTCTAATGCCCTGTATCATTCCCAATCTAATACCCTGTATCAATCCCAATCTAATGCCCTATATCAATCCCAGTCTAATGCCCTGTATCATTCCCAATCTAATACCCTGTATCAATCCCAATCTAATGCCCTATATCATTCCCAATCTAATGCTCAGTATCATTCCCAACCTAATGCCCTGTATCATTCCTAATCTAATGCCCCGTATCAATCCCAATCTAATGCTCTGTATAATTCCCAATCTAATGCTCTGTATCATTCCCAATCTAATGCTCTGTATCATTCCCAATCTAATGCTCTGTATCATTCCCAACCTAATGCTCTGTATCAATCCCAATCTAATGCCCTGTATCATTCCCAATCTAATGCCCTGTATCATTCCCAATCTAATACCCTGTATCATTCCCAATCTAATGCTCTATATCATTCCCAATCTAATGCCCTGTATCAATCCCAATCTAATGCCCTGTATCAATCCCAATCTAATGCCCTGTATCAATCCCAATCTAATGCCCTGTATCATTCCCAATCTAATGCTCTGTATCAATCCCAATCTAATGCTCTGTATCATTCCCAATCTAATGCCCTGTATCAATCCCAACCTAATGCTCTGTATCAATCCCAGTCTAATGCCCTGTATCATTCCCAATCTAATGCTCAGTATCAATCCCAATCTAATGCCCTGTATCAATCCCAATCTAATGCCCTGTATCATTCCCAATCTAATGCTCAGTATCAATCCCAATCTAATGCCCTGTATCAATCCCAGTCTAATGCCCTGTATCAATCCCAATCTAATGCCCTGTATCATTCCCAGTCTAATGCCCTGTATCAATCCCAGTCTAATGCCCTGTATCATTCCCAATCTAATGCCCTGTATCATTCCCAGTCTAATGCCCTGTATCATTCCCAATCTAATGCCCTGTATCATTCCCAATCTAATGCCCTGTATCAATCCCAATCTAATGCCCTGTATCATTCCCAATCTAATGCCCTGTATCATTCCCAGTCTAATGCCCTGTATCATTCCCAATCTAATGCCCTGTATCATTCCCAGTCTAATGCCCTGTATCATTCCCAATCTAATGCCCTGTATCATTCCCAATCTAATGCCCTGTATCATTCCCAATCTAATGCTCTATATCATTCCCAATCTAATGCTCTATATCATTCCCAATCTAATGCTCTGTATCATTCCCAATCTAATGCCCTGTATCAATCCCAATCTAATGCCCTGTATCATTCCCAATCTAATGCCCTGTATCATTCCCAATCTAATGCCCTGTATCAATCCCAATCTAATGCCCTGTATCATTCCCAATCTAATGCCCTGTATCAATCCCAATCTAATGCCCTGTATCATTCCCAATCTAATACCCTGTATCAATCCCAATCTAATGCCCTGTATCAATCCCAATCTAATGCCTTGTATCATTCCCAATCTAATGCCCTGTATCATTCCCAATCTAATGCTCTGTATCAATCCCAATCTAATGCCCTGTATCAATCCCAATCTAATGCCCTGTATCATTCCCAATCTAATGCCCTGTATCATTCCCAATCTAATGCCCTGTATCATTCCCAATCTAATGCCCTGTATCAATCCCAATCTAATGCTCTGTATCAATCCCAGTCTAATGCTCTGTATCATTCCCAACCTAATGCCCTGTATCATTCCTAATCTAATGCCCCGTATCAATCCCAATCTAATGCTCTGTATCATTCCCAATCTAATGCCCCGTATCAATCCCAATCTAATACTCTGTATCATTCCCAATCTAATGCCCTGTATCATTCCCAATCTAATGCCCCGTATCAATCCCAACCTAATACTCTGTATCATTCCCAATCTAATGCCCTGTATCATTCCCAATCTAATGCCCTGTGTCAATCCCAATCTAATGCTCTGTATCATTCCCAATCTAATGCCCTGTATCATTCCCAATCTAATGCCCTGTATCATTCCCAATCTAATGCCCTGTATCATTCCCAATCTAATGCCCTGTATCAATCCCAATCTAATGCCCTGTATCATTCCCAATCTAATGCCCTGTATCAATCCCAATCTAATGCTCTGTATCATTCCCAATCTAATGCCCTGTATCATTCCCAATCTAATGCTCTGTATCATTCCCAATCTAATGCCCTGTATCAATCCCAATCTAATGCCCTGTATCAATCCCAATCTAATGCCCTGTATCATTCCCAATCTAATGCCCTGTATCATTCCCAATCTAATGCCCTGTATCATTCCCAATCTAATGCCCTGTATCATTCCCAATCTAATGCTCTGTGTCCATCCGATTGTCCCTCGCCGTGTTTTATTTTTGATCAACATAGTCCTATTGGATTCTAGTGAGTCTAGTCCGGTGTTTTGAGTGAATAGTTTGTGAAATGCTGCATTCAGGTTCTGATGCACAGACCAGTAAAGGTCCTTTCTGTCCCCTTGGACAATGTTTCCTTAAAGAGAACCTGCTTCTTCTGCCAATCACTTTAGATCATTTACTAACCCTGGCTCTGCAGACCGTGTCTGCAATTCCTCCCTCCACACCCTCTCTCCCTCCCTCCCTCCACACCCTCTCTCCCTCCCTCCCTACCCTCTCTCCCTCCCTCCCTCCACATCCTCTCTCCCTCCCTCCCTCCACATCCTCTCTCCCTCCCTCCCTCCACCTCTCTCTCCCTCCCTCCCTCCACATCTCTCTCCCTCCCTCCCTCCACACCCTCTCTCCCTCCCTCCCGCCATACCCTCTCTCCCTCCCTCCCTACCCTCTCTCCCTCCCTCCCTCCCTCCACACCCTCTCTCCCTCCCTCCCTCCATACCCTCTCTCCCTCCCTCCCTACCCTCTCTCCCTCCCTCCCTCCACATCCTCTCTCCCTCCCTCCCTCCCTCCACACCCTCTCTCCCTCCCTCCCTCCACACCCTCTCTCCCTCCCTCCCTCCATACCCTCTCTCCCTCCCTCCCTCCACATCCTCTCTCCCTCCCTCCCTCCCTCCACACCCTCTCTCCCTCCCTCCACACCCTCCCTCCCTCTCCACACCCTCCCCCCCCCTTCCTCCCCCTCTCTACCTGTCCGACCATTTCTCATTCATTCACCTCTTCCCTTTTCTCTCCTTCACCTGCCTGTCTCGCCCCCCCCCCCCCCATCCCACTGGCTCTCTCCTTCTATCCCATTGTGTTTGCCTCTCCCTCTCTCTCCCCCCCTCCCTCCCCCCCCTCTCTCTCTCCCTCCCCCCCTCTCTCTCTCCCTCCCCCCACTCTCCTTCTCTCCCTCTGTCCCTCTATCCTATTGTGCCTCTCCCTCTCTCTCCCTCCCTCTCTCTCCCTCCCTCTCCTTCTGTCCCATTGTCTTTACCTCTCCCTCCCTCTCTCCCTCCTTCCCTCTCTCCAGTGTCGGTTTGCGAATTGCAGCCGCGATTCTCGCTTTTCTCCCGCAGCCGATTCCCGGGGAGGTCCCAGAGAAGGTGGGTCGGGGGGGGGGGGGGGGGGGTGGGAGGAGGGTCAGGGTGGGGGGGGGGGGGGGGGGGGAGGGAGGGTGAGGGTGGGGGGGTGGGGGGGGAGGGTCAGGGTGGGGGGGGTGGGGGGGAGGGAGGGTGAGGGTGGGGGTGTGTGGGGGAGGATCAGGGTGGGGGTGTGTGGGGGAGGGTCAGGGTGGGGGGGGAGGGTCAGGGTGGGGTGGGGGAGGGTCAGGGTGGGTGTGTGTGGGGGAGGGTCAGGGTGGGGGAGTGACTGTGGGGGAGGGTCAGGGTGGGGGTGGTGGGGGGAGGGTCAGGGTGTGTGTGGGGGAGGGTCAGGGTGGGTGTGTGTGTGGGGGAGGGTCAGGGTGTGTGTGTGTGTGGGGTGGGGGGGTCAGGGTGGGTGTGTGTGGGGGTGAGGGTGGGTGTGTGCGGGGGGGAGTGTCAGGGTGGGGGTGTGAGGGGGTGAGGGTCAGAGAGAGACTGGGATAGAGAGAGAGAGAGACTGGGATAGAGAGAGAGAGAGACTGGGATAGAGAGAGAGAGAGACTGGGATAGAGAGAGAGACTGGGATAGAGAGAGAGAGAGACTGGGATAGAGAGAGAGACTGGGATAGAGAGAGAGAGAGACTGGGATAGAGAGAGAGAGAGGGATAGAGAGAGAGAGAGAGACACTGGGATAGAGAGAGAGAGAGAGAGAGAGAGAGAGACTGGGATAGAGAGAGAGAGAGACTGGGATAGAGAGAGAGACTGGGATAGAGAGAGAGAGACTGGGATAGAGAGAGAGAGAGTGGGATAGAGAGAGAGAGAGAGACACTGGGATAGAGAGAGAGAGAGAGAGAGACTGGGATAGAGATAGAGAGAGACTGCGATAGAGGGAGCGAGAGAGACGGGGATTGAGAGAGAGAGAGACTGGGATAGAGGAGAGAGAGAGAGACTGGGATAGAGAGAGAGAGAGAGAGAGTGGGATAGAGAGAGAGACTGGGATAGAGAGAGAGAGAGAGAGAGACTGGGATAGAGAGAGAGACTGGGATAGAGCGAGAGAGAGACTGGGATAGAGAGAGAGAGAGACTGGGATAGAGCGAGAGAGAGACTGGGATAGAGAGAGTGAGAGACTGGATAGAGAGAGAGAGACGGGATAGAGAGAGAGAGACTGGGATAGAGAGGAGAGACTGGGATAGAGAGAGAGACTGGGATAGAGAGAGAATGACTGGGATAGAGAACGAGAGAGAGAGACTGGGATAGAGTGAGAGACTGGGATAGAAAGAGAGAGACTGGGATAGAGAGAGAGAGTGCAGGGATAGAGAGAGAGAGAGACTGGGCTAGAGAGAGAGAGAGACTGGGATAGAGAGAGAGACTGGGTTAGAGAGAGAGAGAGACTGGGATAGAGAGAGAATGTGCATAAATAGATAGAGAGAGAGAGACTGGGATAGAGGAGAGAGACTGGGATAGAGAGAGAGACTGGGATAGAGAGAGAGAGAGACTGGGATAGAGAGAGAGAGACTGGGATAGAGAGAGAGAGAGACTGGGATAGAGAGAGAGAGAGACTGGGATAGAGAGAGAGAGAGACTGGGATAGAGAGAGAGAGACTGGGATAGAGAGAGAGAGACTGGGATAGAGAGAGAGAGAGAGACACTGGGATAGAGAGAGAGAGAGAGAGAGAGAGAGAGAGAGAGAGACTGGGATAGAGAGAGAGAGACTGGGATAGAGAGAGAGAGAGTGGGATAGCGAGAGATAGAGAGACACTGGGATAGAGAGAGAGAGAGAGAGAGACTGGGATAGAGATAGAGACTGCGATAGCGGGAGAGAGAGACGGGGATTGAGAGAGAGAGAGACTGGGATAGAGAGAGAGAGAGAGAGACTGGGATAGAGAGAGAGAGAGAGAGAGTGGGATAGAGAGAGAGACTGGGATAGAGAGAGAGAGAGAGAGAGAGACTGGGATAGAGAGAGAGACTGGATAGAGCGAGAGAGAGACTAGGATAGGAGAGAGAGAGACTGGGATAGAGCGAGAGAGAGACTGGGATAGAGAGAGTGAGAGACTGGGATAGAGAGAGAGAGACTGGGATAGAGAGAGAGAGACTGGGATAGAGAGAGAGACTGGGATAGAGAGAGAGAGACTGGGATAGAGAGTGAGAGACTGGGATAGAGAGAGAGAGAGAGACTGGGATAGAGTGAGAGACTCGGATAGAAAGAGAGAGACTGGGATAGAGAGAGAGAGTGCAGGGATAGAGAGAGAGAGAGACTGGGCTAGAGAGAGAGAGAGACTGGGATAGAAAGAGAGACTGGGTTAGAGAGAGAGAGAGACTGGGATAGAGAGAGAGTGTGCATAAATAGATAGAGAGTGAGAGACTGGGATAGAGAGAGAGACTGGGATAGAGAGAGAGACTGGGATAGAGAGAGAGAGTGCAGGGAGAGAGAGAGAGACTGGGATAGAGAGAGAGAGACTGGGATAGAGAGAGAGAGAGACTGGGATAGAGAGAGAGAGAGACTGGGATAGAGAGAGAGAGAGACTGGGATAGAGAGAGAGAGACTGGGATAGAGAGAGAGAGACTGGGATAGAGAGAGAGAGACTGGGATAGAGAGAGAGAGACTGGGATAGAGAGAGAGAGAGAGACTGGGATAGAGTGAGAGACTGGGATAGAAAGAGAGAGACTGGGATAGAGAGAGAAAGTGCAGGGATAGAGAGAGAGAGAGAGAGACTGGGATAGAGAGAGAGAGAGAGACTGGGATAGAAAGAGAGACTGGGATAGAGAGAGAGACTGGGATAGAGAGAGAGAGTGCATAAATAGTTAGAGAGAGAGAGACTGGGATAGAGAGAGAGACTGGGATAGAAAGAGAGACTGGGATAGAGAGAGAGAGAGTGTAGGGAGAGAGAGAGGGGAAGACTGGGATAGAGAGAGAGAGACTGGGATAGAGAGAGAGAGACTGGGATAGAGAGCGAGAGACTGGGATAGAGAGAGAAAGAGAGACTAGGATAGAGCGAGAGAGAGACTGGGATAGAGAGAGAGAGAGAGACTGGAATAGAGAGAGAGAGATAGAGAGAGAGAGACTGGGATAGAGAGTGAGAGAGAGACTGGGATAGAGAGTGAGAGAGAGACTAGGATAGAGAGAGAGACTGGGATAGAGAGAGAGAGAGAGAAAGAGAGAGACTGGGATAGAGAAAGAGAGAGACTGGGATAGAGAGAGAGAGAGACTAGGATAGAGAGAGAGACTGGGATAGAGAGAGAGAGAAAGAGAGGGACTGGGATAGAGAAAGAGAGAGACTTGGATAGAGAGAGAGAGAGATTAGAATAGAGAGAGAGACTGGGATAGAGAGAGAGAGAGAGGAGAGAGAGAGAGAGAGACTGGGATAGAGAATTCACCTGAAGAAGGAGCCGTGCTCCGAAAGCTCGTGTTTGAAACAAACCTGTTGGACTTTAACCTGGTGTTGTAAGACTTCTTACTGTGCTCACCCCAGTCCAACGCCGGCATCTCCACATCAGGGATAGAGAAAGAGAGAGACTTGGATAGAGAGAGAGAGACTAGGATAGAGTGAGAGACTGGGATAGAGAGAGAAAGAGAGAGACTGGGATAGAGAAAGAGAGAGACTTGGATAGAGAGAGAGAGAGACTAGGATAGAGAGAGAGAGAGAGAGACTAGGATAGAGAGAGAGACTGGGATAGAGAGAGAGAGAGACTGGGATAGAGAGAGAGAGAGAGACTGGGATAGAGAGAGAGACTGGGATAGAGAGAGAGAGAGAGACTGGGATAGAGAGAGAGACTGGGATAGAGAGAGACTGGGATAGAGAGAGAGAGAGAGAGAGACTGGGATAGAGAGAGATTGCGATGGAGAGAAAGGGCGAAAGAGAGAGTGCATGGATAGAGAGAGAGAAAGAGAGTGCATGGATAGGGAAAGAGAGTGTGGCATAGAGAGTGCGCTGGGGTAGACAGAGAGAGAGAGTGCATAGATAGCAAGAGAGAGAGACTGGGATAGAGAGAGAGACTGGGATAGAGGGAGAGACTGGGATAGAGATAGAGAGAGAGACTGGGATAGAGAGAGAGACTGAGATAGAGAGAGAGAGAGAGACTGGGATAGAAAGAGAGAGAGACTGGGATAGAGAGAGAGAGACTGGGATAGAGAGAGAGACTGAGATAGAGAGAGAGACTGGGATAGAGAGAGAGAGAGACTGGGATAGAAAGAGAGAGAGAGACTGGGATAGAGAGAGAGACTGGGATAGAGAGAGAGAGAGAGACTGGGATAGAGAGAGAGAGACTGGGATAGAGAGAGAGACTGGGATAGAGAGAGAGAGTGCATAGCACACCCTCTATGCCACACTCTCTCTCCCTATCCATGCACTCTCTCTTTCTCTCTATACCAGTCTCTCTCTCTCTACCCCAGTCTCTCTCTCTATCCCTGCACTCTCTCTATCCCAGTCTCTCTCTCTATCCCAGTCTCTCTCTCTCTCTCTCTATCCCTGCACTCTCTCGCTCTCTCTATCCCAGTCTCGCTCTCTCTATCCCAGTCTCTCTCTCTATCCCAGTCTCTCTTTCTCTATCCCTGCACTCTCTCTCGCTCTCTCTATCCCAGTCTCTTCCTGTGATGTAAAAATGACCTGTATTTGGCAGAATCTTTCAAAATTTGCAGGGGACGAGGAACTCAGGGATGTGAGGACAGGGGAGTGAGAACAGATCGTTCTCCCTAAGCGACGGCAGAGACTATGAAACTAATGGCCTCTTCTCTGATGTATCATTCAATGATAAATTAGTGAGATATGAAAATCTAAAGGATGCCTGTTATATCCAAGTTCATCCCCAGGTCACCGAGCAATGGGACATCCCAATTCCAATCAGCAGCTCCACCCTCCCCTGGAGTGAGGGGGTTGCTGTGCCATCGGAGGAGGGGGTTTGCTGAAGGTTATGGAGGAGTGGACCGGAGGGAATAGTTCCTTCAGAATGCTGAAAGTGGGGAAGGAGAAGGTGTGTTTGTAGGAGGTGGGGATGGTGGGGAATGATCTATAGATTGTGGATGTTGGTGGGATGAAAGTTTAGGATGAGAGAAACTCTGACCTTGTTCCGGGAGCGAATACAAAGGAAAAGAGCAGACGGCCAGAAAAATAATTCAAATGGTTTTGGTCGCTGTTATTCACAATGGAGAGCTTTGGTGAAAGAGGAACTGAATGTCCTGATGAGAAGGAGGTCATTAAATCCAGAGAACTGGGACTGATTAAATCAGGGTTCATAAAATGATGACAGTGCAGCTTTCCCTCTGGAGCCAATCCATTGCCTTTTCCCCATTCCCCTGCAAATTCATAGACATGGACATAGAATTTACAGTGCAGAAGGAGGCCATTCGGCCCATCGAGTCTGCACCGGCTCCTGGAAAGAGCACCCTACCCAAGGTCAACACCTCCACCCTAGCCCCAAAACCCAGTAACTCGACCCAACACTAAGGGCAATTTTGGACACTAAGGGCAATTTATCATGGCCAATCCACCTAACCTGCACATCTTTGGACTGTGGGAGGAAACCGGAGCACCCGGAGGAAACCCACGCACACACAGGGAGAACGTGCAGACTCCGCACAGACAGTGCCCCAAGTCGGGAATCGAACCTGGGACCCTGGCGCTGTGAAGCAATTGTGCTATCCACAATGCTACCGTGCTGCCCTATTCCCTTTCACATAATGATCCAATTTTCAATTGAATTGGCCTCCACCTTGGTAGCGCATTCCAGACCCTGTGCCTCATTAACAAAGCCCAGGATGTTGTACGGCACATATTATTAACAACACTCTAATTTTGTCCGATCATCTTCAATAGGGGCTGGTTTAGCACAGTGGGCTAAACAGTTGGCTTGTAATGCAGAACAAGGCCAGCAGCGCGGGTTCAACTCACGTACCAGCCTCCCCGAACAGGCACCGGAATATGTGGCGACTAGGGGCTTTTCACAGTAACTTCATTTGAAGCCTACTTGCGACAATAAGCAATTTTCAATAATTTATGTATGTATACACCCAGGTTCCTCTGTTCCTGCACCCCTTTTAAATAATAATAATAAGAATCTTTACTGTCACAAGTAGGCTTACATTAACACTGAAATGAGGTTACTGTGAAAAGCCCCTAGTCGCCACACTCCGGTGCCTGATCAGGTACACAGAGGGAGAATTCAGAATGTCCAAAGTACCTAACAGCTCGTCTTTCAGGACTTGTGGGAGGAAACCTGAGCACCCGGAGGAAACCCACGCAGACACGGGGAGAACGTGCTTACTCCGCACAGATAGTGACCCAAGCCGGGAATTGAACCTGGGTTCATGGAGCTGTGAATCAGCAGTGCTAACCACTGTGCTACCGTGCTGCCCTTTAGAATTGTATCCTTTATGTTTCAGGTTGGCATGGAGGCGCAGTGGCTAGCACTGCTGCCTCATGGCGCCAAGGACCTGGGTTCAATCCCGGCCCCGGGTCACTGTCTGTGTGGAGTTTCCACATTCTCCCCGTGCCTCACCCCCACAACTCAAAGGTGTGCAGGGTAGGTGGATTGGCCACGCTAAATCGACCCTTAATTGGGGGGAAAATATTGGGTACTCTAAATTTATAAAAAAAAGAAAACTGAAACACTCAAGATTACATTTAAACAAAAGAGTTTGTAGAATGATTACAGTGCAGAGGGAGCTTTCCCTCCAAAGTCAATCCATGGCCTTTTCCCCATTACCCTGCATGGATTTCTTAATTAGGCTCATAAATAGACTCCTCACTTATCTACTAATACAAATTTCCATTTATGTTCTATTTACTTGTATCCCGTCTTAGCTTTGCTCATCTCCACTTTGAATCTCTGCTTTTACACCTAACACTTTTGATGAATTCAGGAAAATCTTTATCCAGAATGGTGAGCAGGTGGAATTTGTTACCACATGGAGTAGGTTGAAGTGAATAAAATCGGTACAATTAAGGGGAGGCTTGATGAGCACAATTTGGTGAAGGGAATAGAGGATAATGGCATCCTAAATTGATTCAAGATAGCAGGAGCCTTGAGTGGAGTATAAACCTTGGCATGGTCTGGTTAAGCCAAATGGCCTGATTCTGTGCTGTATATTTTATGTAATTCTATGTCACTGCACCTCATTGACCATCCCACATTAATGCTGAATATTCACTGGCTTGCTCTCTCACAGCTGATTCTCTTTCCCTTTACAGAACATGTCCTGTGAAAGATTCTGTACCACCCTCCGAATCATAGCAAGTACTTTGTTTGCCTTGACCGTACTGGGGGCCATTACCTGCACCTATGTGAAGGGTTATCAGTTTGGCTATACAGAGAATTACCACCTGTCCTTTGGCCTGTATGGGGCCTTCCTCGCACTACACCTCTTTGTTCAGAGTCTCTTTGCTTTCCTGGAGCACAGGAGGATGAGGAAGGAGAATCGACCCCTCAAATTTAACAAGTCGGTCGCTCTTTGTATTGCTGCTTACCAGGAGGACCCAGACTATCTCAGGAAATGCCTGGTGTCGGTAAAGCGGATCGCATATCCCAATCTCAAGGTGGTGATGGTCATTGATGGCAACAGCGAAGAAGACATTTACATGATGGAGATATTCCATGAGCTCATGGGCTTGGAAAGTACTGACTCCTGCATCTGGAAGAGTAATTATCATGAGATGGGGGCTGGAGAGACGCACATTACCTTCACTGAGGGCAAGAGGAGGGTGGAGGAAATCGTGACTCAGTCTAAATTTTCCTGCATCATGCAGAAGTGGGGAGGGAAGCGAGAAGTGATGTACACAGCGTTCGCCGCACTCGGTGACTCCGTGGATTATATACAGGTGGGACTGATGCACTGGGGAACAGGGTCACATTTCTGCTGTTTTCCAAAATGTTGTTGTGGCAGATTTTTACTGGGGCACTGACCACATCCCTATAACAGATGGTGAGACAACAATCGAGCTCCTCCCAAATGACAATGATCAGAATTAACTCCAGGAGGAAGAATAGACAAACTGAATATTTTAAATGAGAAAACTATTAAATGTCAGTGCTCAGAATGAGTTGGGTATTCTTATACAGGAAACACAGAAAGTTAACATGCAGTTACAGCAAGCAGTTAGGAGGGCAAATGGTATGTTGCCCTTTAACATAAAAGGATTGAAGTACTAGAGTAATGAATTCTATTGTCCAGGACTGTGGTGAGATCACAAGGAGCATTCACAATAAGAATTCACAAGTGCCAGGCAATGACCATCTCCAACAAGAGAGAATTTAACCATCGCCCCATGGCATTCAATGGCATTACATTAGAAATTTAGAAAATAGGAGCAGAAGGAGGCCATTCGGCCTTTCAAGCCCCCTCTGCCATTCATCACGATCATGACTGATCATCAAACTCAATAGCCTAATCCCGCTTTCAACCCATATCCTATGATCCTAAGTGCTGTATCTGACTGCTTCTTGAAAACATACAATGTTTTGGCCTCAACTACTTCCTGTGGTAACAAATTCCACAGGCCGACCACTCTCTGGGTGAAGAAATGTCTCATCTCTGTCCTAAATGGTCTACCCCGTATCCTCAGACTGTGACCCCTGGTTCTGGACACACCCACCTTCGGGAACATCCTTCCTGCATCTACCCTGTCCCCATCGGGAACATCCTTCCTGCATCTACCCTGTCCCCATCGGGAACATCCTTCCTGCATCTACCCTGTCCCCATCGGGAACATCCTTCCTGCATCTACCCTGTCCCCATCGGGAACATCCTTCCTGCATCTACCCTGTCCCCATCGGGAACATCCTTCCTGCATCTACCCTGTCCCCATCGGGAACATCCTTCCTGCATCTACCCTGTCCCCATCGGGAACATCCTTCCTGCATCTACCCTGTCCCCATCGGGAACATCCTTCCTGCATCTACCCTGTCCCCATCGGGAACATCCTTCCTGCATCTACCCTGTCCCCATCAGGAACATCCTTCCTGCATCTACCCTGTCCCCATCGGGAACATCCTTCCTGCATCTACCCTGTCCCCATCGGGGAACATCCTTCCTGCATCTACCCTGTCCCCATCGGGAACATCCTTCCTGCATCTACCCTGTCCCCATCGGGAACATCCTTCCTGCATCTACCCTGTCCCCATCGGGGAACATCCTTCCTGCATCTACCCTGTCCCCATCGGGAACATCCTTCCTGCATCTACCCTGTCCAGTCCTAAAGAAGAACAAAACAGCAGAGGAACAGGCCCTTCGGCTCTCCAAACCTGCACCGATCACGTGTCCTATCCAGACCAACCGCCTGTATCCTTCTATACCCCATCTGTTCATTCACCTATCCAGATAATTCTTAAAGGTCGCTAACGTACCTGCCTCAGCCACCTCACCTGGCAGTGCATTCCAGGCTACCACCACCCTCTGTGTAATAAACTTCCCCGCCCATCTCCACTGAACCGATCCCTCCTCACCTTGAACTTGTGCCCCTTGTAATTGTCATTTCCGCCCTGGGAAAAAGCTTCCAACTGTTCACCCTATCTACACCCCTAATAATTTTATAAGCTTCTATCAGGTCGCCCCTCAGCCTCCATCTCTCTAGGGAGAACAATCCAAGTTTATTCAATCTCTCCTCATAGCTAATACCCTCCATACCAGGCAATATCCTGATAAACCTTTTCTGTACTCTCTCCAAAGCCTCCATGCCCTTCTGGTAGTGTGGTGACCAGATTTGGATACAGTATTCCAAATGTGGCCCGACCAATGTTCTATATACCTAACATAATTTTTGAGCTTTTATACTCTATACCCCATCCTATGAAGGCAAGCATGCCATATGCTTTCTTTACCACCATTTCCACCTGTGCTACCATTTTTAAGGATCTGTGGACCTGCATGCCCAGACCTCTGTGTCTCTATGCTCCTGATGGTTCTGCCATTTATTTTATAGCTCCCAGCTGGTAAACCTTTGCTGCACTCCTTCTATAGCAAGAACATCCTTCCTCAGATAAAGAGACCAAAACTCCACACAATATTCCAGATGTGGCCTCACCAAGGCCCTGTATAATTGAGTAAGATACCCTTGCTCTTGTACTCGAATCCTCTCACAATGAAGACCAGCATAATGACACAGTGAGCTTTGCGTACGAGTAGTGGGAAAGGGCAAATCCGGAGTGAGGCACAGCCAGAGTGAGTTTTAAACTTGGGAATTCAGCGTAAAGTGGGAAGAGATGGTTTTTGCATTTTCTCCTTGCTTTTAAATCTTCAGAGAGAGTCTTGCTCTGCTGCAGGCTAGAAGGGAAAGAGCTGATTGGTAAGTAGTGGATAAGGTCGGTAAGTCTTTACAACTATAATCACTTATAGTTTTGTCACTGGACTAGTAATCCAAGACCCAGGGTAATGCTCTGCGGTCCCGGGTTCGAATCCCAACAGGACAGATGGTGAAATTTGAATTTAATAAAAATCTGGAATTAAAAGTCTAATGACCATGAAACCATTGTCGTAAAAACCATCTGGTTCACAACGTCCTTCTGCTGTCCTTACACTTTACTCTAGACCCACACCAATCTGGTTGACCCTTAAAATGCCCCCTGGATTAGCCCAGCAAGACACTCAGTTCAAGAGCAAATAGAGATGGGCAATAAACGTTGGCCAGCGACGGCCACACATACTCCAGGTGTGGTCTCATTAAACCGAATATAATTGCGGAAAAATGTTATTCTTGCTAAATAAAGGTTAGCAGAGAGTAGCAACTCTGATTGATCTCTCTGCTTAACCCAAGAGGCAGAAGCTGCCGAGGACATGGTGGGAGACGTGGAAAATGAAAAAAAAAGAAAATTGCTTATTGTCACGAGTAGGCTTCAATGAAGTTACTGTGAAAAGCCCCTAGTCGCCACATTCCGGCACCTGTTCAGGGAGGCTGGTACGGGAATTGAACCGTGCTGCTGGCCTGCCAGCGATTTAGCCCAATGTGCTAAACCAGCCCCTAGAATGGTTCAAAATCGTTAAGGAGGAAGTGCTCAATAGACAGTCGGTACTGAAAGCTGACAAGGCACCGGGACTGGATGAGATGCATCCAAGGATATTGAAGGAAGTGAGAGTGGAAATTGCAGGGGGCTGATCATAATCTTCCCATCTCCTCGAGACTCGGCCGGGAGGGGGGGGGGGGGGGGGGGGGGGGGGTGCAAAGGACTGGAGAATTGCAAACGTTCAGCCCTTGTTCAGAAAAAAATCACAAAGATCGCCCCAGAAATTACAGACCAGTTTGTTTAACATCGGTGGTGAGCAAGTTTCGACCAACAATTATTCAGGATAGAATTAGTTACATAGGAAAATGTGGGTTGATTAGGAAGAGCCAGCATGGATTTCTAAAGGGGAAATTATTTTTAACGAACTTGCTGGAGTTTTTTGAGGAGGTAACAGAAAGGGTTGATGAGGGTAATGTTGTTGATGTGGTGTACGTGGCCTTTCAGAAGGCATTTGATACAGACTTTCAAACAGACTGTGAGAAACGTGATAGCTGATGGAATAAAAGGGGCAGCAGCAACATTGATACAACATTGGCTGAATAATAGGAAGCAGAGTGGAATGATCAATGGATATTTTTTGGACTGGAAGATTTGTCATGGTGTTCCCCAGGGATCGGTATTCGGATCCTTGATTTACCCGATAGAGGCTGGTTTCGCTTAAGATGAAGATAGATAGTTTTTTGAAGAATAAAGGATTATGGTGTTCGGGTGGGAATGTGGAGCTGAGACCACAAAAGATCAGCCACGATCTCATTGAATGGCAGAGCAGGCTCGAGGGGCCAGATGGCCGACTCCTGCTCGTAGTACTTATGTTCTTAGTTGGCTGGACAGCTGGTTGGTGATGCAAAGCAAGGAAAACAGCGTAGGTTCAATCCCCGTATCGGCTGAGGTTATCCATGAAGGTCCGATCTCCTCAACATAATAATAATAATCTTTATTGTTACAAGTAGTCGGGATAGTCAGCACGGATTTGTGAGGGGTAGGTCTTGCCTTACAAGTCTTATTGAATTCTTTGAGGGGGTGACCAAGCATGTGGATGAAGGTAAAGCAGTGGATGTAGTGTACATGGATTTTAGTAAGGCATTTGATAAGGTTCCCCATTGTAGGCTTGTGCAGAAAGTAAGGAGGCATGGGCTAGTGGGAAATTTGGCCAGTTGGATAACAAACTGGCTAACCGATAGAAGACAGAGAGTGGTGGTGGATGGCAAATATTCAGCCTGGAGTCCAGTTACCAGTGGTAGGGATCAGTTCTGGATCCTCTGCTGTTTGTGATTTTCATTAATGACTTGGATGAGGGATTTGAAGGGTGGGTCAGTAAATTTGCAGACGATACAAAGATTGGTGGAGTTGTGGATAGTGAGGAGGGCTGTTGTCGGCTGCAAAGAGACATAGATAGGATGCAGAGCTAGGCTGTGAAGTGGCAGATGGAATTTTACTCTGAAAAGTGTGAAGTTGTCCATTTTGGAAGGACAAATATGAATGCGGAATACAGGGTTAACGATAGGGTTCTTGGCAATGTGGAGGAGCAGAGAGATCTTGGGGTCTATGTTCATAGATCTTTGAAAGTTGCCACTCAAGTGGATAGAGCTGTGCACAAGGCCTATGGTGTGCTAGCGTTCATTAGCAGAGGGATTGAATTTAAGAGCCGTGAGGTGATGATGCAGCTGTACAAAACCTTGGTAAGGCCACATTTGGAGTACTGTGTGCAGTTCTGGTCACCAGTAAAGGACAGTAAGAAGTCTTACAACACCAGGTTAAAGTCCAACAGGTTTGTTTCAAACACGAGCTTTCGGAGCGCAGCTCCTTCCTCAGGTGAATGGAGAGGTATGTTCCAGAAACATTTATATAGACAAAGTCAGAGATGCTGGACAATGCTTGGAATGCAGGCATTTGCAGGTAATCAAATCATTACAGATCCAGGGAGAGGGATAATCACAGGTTAAAGAGGTGTAAATTGTCTCAAGCCCGAACAGTAGGTAGGATTTTGCAAGTCCAGGCCAGTTGGTGGGGGGTGGATGTAATGCGACATGAATTCAGGATCCCTGTTGAGGCCGCACTCATGCGTGTGGAACTTGGCTATCAGTTTCTGCTCGGCGATTCTGCGTTGTCGCGTGCCCTGAAGACCGCCTTGGAGAACGCTTACCCGGAGATCAGAGGCTGTATGCCCTTGACTGCTGAAGTGTTCCCCGACTGGAAGGGAACATTCCTGCCTGGTGATTGTCGCACGATGCCTGTTCATTCGTTGTCGCAGCGTCTGCATGGTCTCGCCAATGTACCACGCTTCGGGACATCCTTTCCTGCAGCGTGTGAGGTAGACAACGTTGGCCGAGTCGCACGAGTATGTGCCGCATACCTGGTGGGTGGTGTTTCCACGTGTAATGGTGGTATCCAAGTCGATGATCTGGCATGTCTTGCAGAGATTACCCTGGCAGGGTTGTGTGGTGTCGTGGTCGCTGTTCTGAAGGCTGGGTAATTTGCTGCAAACAATGGTTTGTTTGAGGTTGCGCGGTTGTTTGAAGGCCAGTAGTGGGGGTGTGGGGATGACCTTGGCAAGATGTTCATCTTCATTGATGATGTGTTGAAGGCTGCGAAGAAGATGTCGTAGTTTCTCCGCCCCAGGAAAGTACTGGACGACGAAGGGTACTCTGTCAGTGGTGTCCCGTGTTTGTCTTCTGAGGAGGTCGGTGCAGTTTTTTGCTGTGGCACGTTGGAACTGTCGATCGATGTGTCGAGCGCCATATCCCGTTCGTACGAGAGCATCTTTCAGCATCTGTAGGTGGCTGTTACGCTCCTCCTCGCCTGAGCAGATCCTGTGTATACGGAGGGCTTGTCCATAGGGGATGGCTTCTTTAATGTGTTTCGGGTGAAATCTGGAGAAGTGGAGCATCGTGAGGTTATCCGTGGGCTTGCGGTAAAGCGAAGTGCTAAGGTGACCGTCCTTGATGGAGATGAGTGTGTCCAAGAATGCAACAGAATTTGGAGAATAGTCCATGGTGAGTCTGATGGTGGGATGGAATTTATTGATCTCATCGTGTAGTCGTTTCAGTGATTCTTCGCTGTGGGTCCAAAGGAAAAAAATGTCATCAATGTATTTGGTGTATAACATCGGTTGCAGGTCCTGTGTGGTGAGGAAGTCTTGTTCAAACTTGTGCATGAAGATGTTGGCATGTTGAGGTGCGAATTTGGTCCCCATGGCTGTTCCATGCATCTGGGTGAAGAATTTGTTGTCGAAGGTGAAGATGTTGTGATCCAGAATGAAGCGGATGAGTTGCAGAATTGCGTCTGGAGATTGGCAGTTGTCAGTGTTGAGGACTGAGGCTGTTGCAGCAATGCCGTCATGGGGGATGCTGGTGTAGAGTGCCGAGACATCCATTGTGACGAGGAATGTTCCTGGTTCAACTGGTCCATGGGTGCTGTGTTTCTGTAGGAAGTCCGTCATGTCGCGACAGAAGCTGGGTGTACCTTGTACGATGGGTTTCAAGATGCCTCACGGTAGCATGGTGGTTAGCATCAATGCTTCACAGCTCCAGGGTCCCAGGTTCGATTCCCGGCTGGGTCACTGTTTGTGTGGAGTCTGCACGTCCTCCCCGTGTGTGCGTGGGTTTCCTCCGGGTGCTCCGGTTTCCTCCCACAGTCCAAAGATGTGCGGGTTAGGTGGATTGGCCATGCTAAATTGCCCGTAGTGTAAGGTTAATGGGGGGATTGTTGGGTTACGGGTATACGGGTTACGTGGGTTTAAGTAGGGTGATCATTGCTCGGCACAACATCGAGGGCCGAAGGGCCTGTTCTGTGCTGTACTGTTCTATGTTCTATGCCCTCGATGTGGCCAGAGAGGGTCTCACACAGGGTCCCATTGCCTGAAACGATAGGACGGCCTGGTGTGTTGGCCTTGTGTATTTTCGGGAGGCAGTAGAGATCTCCAATGCGGGGATTACGTGGGATGAGAGCACGTAGGGTGCTCTGAAGGTCTGGATGCAAGGTCTTGATCAGTCTGTTGAGTTGGCGGATGTGTTCCTTGGTAGGATCTGCAGGTAACTATCTGTAGTGTTCTTGGTTGTTGAGTTGTCGGTACACTTCTTTGCAGTAGTCCATTCTGTTCAGTATGACGGTGGCCCCTCCTTTGTCTGCTGGTTTGATGACGATGTTGCGGTTGGTTTTGAGAGCACGATGGCGTTGCATTGTACTTGGGTGACGTTCGGGGCAGCCTTGTGAATGCGACTGATGAATCTGGCATTGACACGACTCCTGACGGCTTGAGCATACATGTCGAGTCCCGGGCAGCGGCCTTCCGGAAGGGGTCCAACCCGACTCTTTCCTTTTCGTTTGCTGCACCGCAGATCTCGCGGTCTGCTGTTCCGGTTCATTGGTCGTCTCCTTGGGTTCGCTGTCGCCATCTTGGGGTCTGTGGAAGAATTCCCGGAGCCTCATTCGCCTGATGAATTCCTCCGTGTCTGCCGCGAGACTGATGGGGTCCATTTTGGTGGTGGTGCAGAAATTGAGCCCTCTGCTGAGGGCTTCGATTTCATCTGGATGAAGGGTGTAGTCCGACAAGCTGACAATAGATTTCCCTGTATTGTTTTCAAGTGTGATACTGGGGGAGGCTTGGTTGCTGCTGGTGGTGATGGCGAGTGTCTCAAGCTTCCTGTTCTTGGTGTGCATATAGGTGGCATAGTATCGTTATGCACATATGGCAAATATTCAGCCTGGAGCCCAGTTACCAGTGGCGTACCACAGGGATTGGTGGAGTTCTGTGAGCAGTTCTGGTCACCTCATTTTAGGAAGGATGTGGAAGCTTTGGAAAAGGTGCAAAGGAGATTTACCAGGATGTTGCCTGGAATGGAGAGTAGGTCTGACGAGGAAAGGTTGAGGGTGCTAGGCCTTTTCTCATTAGAACGGAGAAGGATGAGGGGTGACTTGATAGAGGTTTATAAGATGATCAGGGGAATAGATAGAGTAGACAGTCAGAGACTTTTTCCCCGGGTGGAACAAACCATTACAAGGGGACATAAATTTAAGGTAAATGGTGGAAGATATAGAGGGGGATGTCAGAGGTAGTTTCTTTACCCAGAGAGTAGTGGGGGCATGGAATGCACTGCCTGTGGAAGTAGTTGAGTCGGAAACGTTAGGGACCTTCAAGCGGCTATTGGATAGGTACATGGATTATTAAGGGCAGCATGGTAGCAGAGTGGTTAGCACAATTGCTTCGCGGCTCCAGAGTCCCGGGTTCGATTTCGGCTTAGGTCGCTGTCTGTGCGGAGTCTGCACATCCTCCCCGTGTCTGCGTGAGTTTCCTCCGGGTGCTCTGTTTTCCTCCCACAGTCCAAAGATGTGCAGGTTGGGTGAATTGGCCATGATAAATTGCCCTTAGTGTCCAAAATTTTATGATCTATGATTAACCTAGGACAAAAGTTCAGCACAACATCGTGGGCCGAAGGGCCTGTTCTGTGCTGTATTTCTCTATGTTAAGTACACTAACATCGCAATGAAGTTACTGTGAAACATTGCCCTTCGCCTGAGGTGTGGTGATCCTCAGGTTAAACCAGCACCAGTCAGTTCTCCCTCTCAAAGGGGAAAGCAGCCTACAGTCATCTGGGACTGTGGCCACTTTACTACCCTGCACATCTTTGGGTTGTGGGGGTGAAACCCACCTAGACACGGGGAGAATGTGCAAACTCCACACGGACAGTGACCCAGAGCTGGGATCGAACCTGGGATCTTGGCACCGTTAGGCAACCGTGCTAATCACTTGCGCCACCGTGCTGCCCTTTTTCTGATATATATTAATGATCTGGATCTTGGTGAGCGGGGGACAATTTCAATGTTTTCAGACGACACAAAACTTGGCAGTATAGTAAACTGAAGAAGACTGTGTAGAACTTAAAAAAGGACAGAGTCAAGTTGGAGTGGGCAGATAGATGGCAGATGACGTTCAATGAGGAGAAATGTGAGGTGATGCATTTTGGTCGGGTGAACATGAAGAGACAAGGGGCGGGATTCTTCATTAGCCGACGTCAAAATCGGGATAGGCGAGTGGGCGGAGAATCAGATCCAACAACAAAATCGCAACAGGCGCCGATTTGACGCCAAATCGTAATGCTCCAGCACCTTGTGAGAAGCGCCAATGTGTTCTGAAACAGACAGTAGACACGGTTAGTATATCATTAGCAGGCCCAACCCAGTATTCTCCAGGGCCACCGCGATTCTCCGCCTCCGATGTGCCGAGTTCCCGACGGCACGGTTCACTTGTGCTTTTAAAAACATGAAACCGGTGTAGCGACTGCTGAGGGTGAGAGAAGGGATACGGAACGGGTCCAACATCGCCATAGTTTGCTGATAGTTGTGCCACTGGCCAGGGGGGCTTCTGCCAGGGCCGGGGAAGTAGTGTGAGGGCTGTGTGCCAGGCAGCTGTGCACACCACTAACAGCCCACTTTGAACTGAGGGCCATAGGTAACGACGTGGGGTCTGACCCCCCCCCAGGTGCCCTCTGGCCCCAGCCGACCCATCAGCTGTTTGGGCGCGCTCCAGCACAACCAGTGCCACCTTGTTGGATGGGATGGTGTGTGTGGGGAGTGTAATGTGTGTGTGAGGCTGGGATGAGTGTGTGTGGGGAGTGTAATGTGTGTGTGAGGCTGGGATGAGTGTGTGTGGGGAGTGTAATGTGTGTGTGCGGATGGGGTGAGTGTGTGTGGGGAGTGTAATGTGTGTGTGCGGCTGGGATGAGTGTGTGTGGGGAGTGTAATGTGTGTGTGGGGCTGGGATGAGTGTGTGTGGGGAGTGTAATGTGTGTGTGCGGCTGGGATGAGTGTGTGTGGGGAGTGTAATGTGTGTGTGGCTGGGATGAGTGTGTGTGAGGAGTGTAATGTGTGTGCGGCTGGGATGAGTGTGTGTGGGGAGTGTAATGTGTGTGTGCGGCTGGGATCAGTGTGTGTGGGGAGTGTAATGTGTGTGTGCGGCTGGGATGAGTGAGTGTGGGGAGTGTAATGTGTGTGTGAGGCTGGGATGAGTGTGTGTGGGGAGTGTAATGTGTGTGCGGCTGGGATGAGTGTGTGTGGGGAGTGTAATGTGTGTGTGCGGCTGGGATAAGTGTGTGTGGGGAGTGTAATGTGTGTGTGCGGCTGGGATGAGTGTGTGTGGGGAGTGTAATGTGTGTGTGAGGCTGGGATGAGTGTGTGTGGGGAGTGTAATGTGTGTTTGCGGCTGGGATGTGTGTGTGTGGGGAGTGTAATGCGTGTGTGCTGCTGGGATGAGTGTGTGTGGGGAGTGTAATGTGTGTGTGTGGCTGGGATGAGTGTGTGGGGAGTGTAATGTGTGTATGCGGCTGGGATGAGTGTGTGTGGAGAGTGTAATGTGTGTGCACAGCTGGGATGAGTGTGTGTGGGGAGTGTAATGTGTCTGTGGCTGGGATGAGTGTGTGTGGGGAGTGTAATGTGTGTGTGCGGCTGGGATGAGTGTGTGTGGGGAGTGTAATGTGTGTGTGCGGCTGGGATGAGTGTGTGTGGGGAGTGTAATGTGTGTGTGCAGCTGGGATGAGTGTGTGTGGGGAGTGTAATGTGTGTGTGCGGCTGGGGTGAGTGTGTGTGGGGAGTGTAATGTGTGTGAGGCTGGGATGAGTGTGTGTGGGGAGTGTAATGTGTGTGCACAGCTGGGATGAGTGTGTGTGGGGAGTGTAATGTGTCTGTGGCTGGGATGAGTGTGTGTGGGGAGTGTAATGTGTGTGTGCGGCTGGGATGAGTGTGTGTGGGGAGTGTAATGTGTGTGTGTGGCTGGGATGAGTGTGTGGGGAGTGTAATGTGTGTATGCGGCTGGGATGAGTGTGTGTGGAGAGTGTAATGTGTGTGCACAGCTGGGATGAGTGTGTGTGGGGAGTGTAATGTGTCTGTGGCTGGGATGAGTGTGTGTGGGGAGTGTAATGTGTGTGTGCGGCTGGGATGAGTGTGTGTGGGGAGTGTAATGTCTGTGCGGCTGGGATGAGTGTGTGTGGGGAGTGTAATGTGTGTGTGCAGCTGGGATGAGTGTGTGTGGGGAGTGTAATGTGTGTGTGCGGCTGGGGTGAGTGTGTGTGGGGAGTGTAATGTGTGTGTGGGGCTGGGATGAGTGTGTGTGGGGAGTGTAATGTGTGTGTGCGGCTGGGATGAGTGTGTGTGGGGAGTGTAATGTGTGTGTGCGGCTGGGATGTGTGTGTGTGGGGAGTGTAATGTGTGTGCGGATGGGGTGAGTGTGTGTGGGGAGTGTAATGTGTGTGCACAGCTGGGATGAGTGTGTGTGGGGAGTGTAATGTGTCTGTGGCTGGGATGAGTGTGTGTGGGGAGTGTAATGTGTGTGTGCGGCTGGGATGAGTGTGTGTGGGGAGTGTAATGTCTGTGCGGCTGGGATGAGTGTGTGTGGGGAGTGTAATGTGTGTGTGCAGCTGGGATGAGTGTGTGTGGGGAGTGTAATGTGTGTGTGCGGCTGGGGTGAGTGTGTGTGGGGAGTGTAATGTGTGTGTGGGGCTGGGATGAGTGTGTGTGGGGAGTGTAATGTGTGTGTGCGGCTGGGATGAGTGTGTGTGGGGAGTGTAATGTGTGTGTGCGGCTGGGATGAGTGTGTGTGGGGAGTGTAATGTGTGTGTGTGGGGCTGGGATGAGTGTGTGTGAGGAGTGTAATGTGTGTGTGCGGCTGGGATGAGTGTGTGTGGGGAGTGTAATGTGTGTGTGAGGCTGGGATGAGTGTGTGTGGGGACTGTATGTGTGTGTGGCTGGGATGAGTGTGTGTGGGGAGTGTAATGTGTGTGTGAGGCTGGAATGAGTGTGTGTGGGGAGTGTAATGTGTGTGTGCGGATGGGGTGAGTGTGTGTGGGGAGTGTAATGTGTGTGTGAGGCTGGGATGAGTGTGTGTGGGGAGTGTAATGTGTGTGTGCGGATGGGGTGAGTGTGTGGGGAGTGTAATGTGTGTGTGCGGCTGGGATGAGTGTGTGTGGGGAGTGTAATGTGTGTGTGGGGCTGGGATGAGTGTGTGTGGGGAGTGTAATGTGTGTGTGCGGCTGGGATGAGTGTGTGTGGGGAGTGTAATGTGTGTGTGGCTGGGATGAGTGTGTGTGAGGAGTGTAATGTGTGTGCGGCTGGGATGAGTGTGTGTGGGGAGTGTAATGTGTGCGGGGCTGGGATGAGTGTGTGTGAGGAGTGTAATGTGTGTGCGGCTGGGATGAGTGTGTGTGGGGAGTGTAATGTGTGTGTGCGGCTGGGATGAGTGAGTGTGGGGAGTGTAATGTGTGTGTGAGGCTGGGATGAGTGTGTGTGGGGAGTGTAATGTGTGTGCGGCTGGGATGAGTGTGTGTGGGGAGTGTAATGTGTGTGTGCGGCTGGGATAAGTGTGTGTGGGGAGTGTAATGTGTGTGTGCGGCTGGGATGAGTGTGTGTGGGGAGTGTAATGTGTGTGTGCGGCTGGGATGAGTGTGTGTGGGGAGTGTAATGTGTGTGTGAGGCTGGGATGAGTGTGTGTGGGGAGTGTAATGTGTGTTTGCGGCTGGGATGTGTGTGTGTGGGGAGTGTAATGCGTGTGTGCTGCTGGGATGAGTGTGTGTGGGGAGTGTAATGTGTGTGTGTGGCTGGGATGAGTGTGTGGGGAGTGTAATGTGTGTATGCGGCTGGGATGAGTGTGTGTGGAGAGTGTAATGTGTGTGCACAGCTGGGATGAGTGTGTGTGGGGAGTGTAATGTGTCTGTGGCTGGGATGAGTGTGTGTGGGGAGTGTAATGTGTGTGTGCGGCTGGGATGAGTGTGTGTGGGGAGTGTAATGTGTGTGTGCGGCTGGGATGAGTGTGTGTGGGGAGTGTAATGTGTGTGTGCAGCTGGGATGAGTGTGTGTGGGGAGTGTAATGTGTGTGTGCGGCTGGGGTGAGTGTGTGTGGGGAGTGTAATGTGTGTGAGGCTGGGATGAGTGTGTGTGGGGAGTGTAATGTGTGTGCACAGCTGGGATGAGTGTGTGTGGGGAGTGTAATGTGTCTGTGGCTGGGATGAGTGTGTGTGGGGAGTGTAATGTGTGTGTGCGGCTGGGATGAGTGTGTGTGGGGAGTGTAATGTGTGTGTGTGGCTGGGATGAGTGTGTGGGGAGTGTAATGTGTGTATGCGGCTGGGATGAGTGTGTGTGGAGAGTGTAATGTGTGTGCACAGCTGGGATGAGTGTGTGTGGGGAGTGTAATGTGTGTGTGGGGCTGGGATGAGTGTGTGTGGGGAGTGTAATGTGTCTGTGGCTGGGATGAGTGTGTGTGGGGAGTGTAATGTGTGTGTGCGGCTGGGGTGAGTGTGTGTGGGGAGTGTAATGTGTGTGAGGCTGGGATGAGTGTGTGTGGGGAGTGTAATGTGTGTGCACAGCTGGGATGAGTGTGTGTGGGGAGTGTAATGTGTCTGTGGCTGGGATGAGTGTGTGTGGGGAGTGTAATGTGTGTGTGCGGCTGGGATGAGTGTGTGTGGGGAGTGTAATGTGTGTGTGTGGCTGGGATGAGTGTGTGGGGAGTGTAATGTGTGTATGCGGCTGGGATGAGTGTGTGTGGAGAGTGTAATGTGTGTGCACAGCTGGGATGAGTGTGTGTGGGGAGTGTAATGTGTCTGTGGCTGGGATGAGTGTGTGTGGGGAGTGTAATGTGTGTGTGCGGCTGGGATGAGTGTGTGTGGGGAGTGTAATGTCTGTGCGGCTGGGATGAGTGTGTGTGGGGAGTGTAATGTGTGTGTGCAGCTGGGATGAGTGTGTGTGGGGAGTGTAATGTGTGTGTGCGGCTGGGGTGAGTGTGTGTGGGGAGTGTAATGTGTGTGTGGGGCTGGGATGAGTGTGTGTGGGGAGTGTAATGTGTGTGTGCGGCTGGGATGAGTGTGTGTGGGGAGTGTAATGTGTGTGTGCGGCTGGGATGTGTGTGTGTGGGGAGTGTAATGTGTGTGCGGATGGGGTGAGTGTGTGTGGGGAGTGTAATGTGTGTGTGGGGCTGGGATGAGTGTGTGTGGGGAGTGTAATGTGTGTGTGTGGGGCTGGGATGAGTGTGTGTGGGGAGTGTAATGTGTGTGTGCGGCTGGGATGAGTGTGTGTGGGGAGTGTAATGTGTGTGTGCGGCTGGGATGAGTGTGTGTGGGAGTGTAATGTGTGTGAGGCTGGAATGAGTGTGTGTGGGGAGTGTAATGTGTGTGCGCAGCTGGGAAGTGTGTGTGTGTGGGGAGTGTAATGTGTGTGAGCGGCTGGGATGAGTGTGTGTGGGGAGTGTAATGTGTGTGTGCGGCGGGGATGAGTGTGTGTGGGGAGTGTAATGTGTGTGTGCGGCTGGGATGAGTGTGTGTGGGGAGTGTAATGTGTGTGAGGCTGGGATGAGTGTGTGTGGGGAGTGTAATGTGTGTGTGTGGCTGGGATGAGTGTGTGTGGGGAGTGTAATGTGTGTGTGCGGCTGGGATGTGTGTGTGTGGGGAGTGTAATGTGTGTGCGGATGGGGTGAGTGTGTGTGGGGAGTGTAATGTGTGTGTGGGGCTGGGATGAGTGTGTGTGGGGAGTGTAATGTGTGTGTGCGGCTGGGATGAGTGTGTGTGGGGAGTGTAATGTGTGTGTGCGGCTGGGATGAGTGTGTGTGGGGAGTGTAATGTGTGTGTGAGGCTGGGATGAATGTGTGTGGGGAGTGTAATGTGTGTGTGCGGCTGGGATGTGTGTGTGTGGGGAGTGTAATGTGTGTGCGGATGGGGTGAGTGTGTGTGGGGAGTGTAATGTGTGTGTGGGGCTGGGATGAGTGTGTGTGGTGAGTGTAATGTGTGTGTGCGGCTGGGATGAGTGTGTGTGGGGAGTGTAATGTGTGTGTGGCTGGGATGAGTGTGTGTGGGGAGTGTAATGTGTGTGTTCGGCTGGGATGAATGTGTGTGGGGAGTGTAATGTGTGTGTGGCTGGGATGAGTGTGTGTGGGGAGTGTAATGTGTCTGTGCGGCTGGGATGAGTGTGTGTGGGGAGTGTAATGTGTGTGTGGCTGGGATGAGTGTGTGTGGGGAGTGTAATGTGTGTGTGCAGCTGGGATGAGTGTGTGTGGGGAGTGTAATGTGTGTGTGAGGCTGGGATGAGTGTGTGTGGGGAGTGTAATGTGTGTGTGCGGCTGGGATGAGTGTGTGTGGGAAGTGTTATGTGTGTGTGCGGCTGGGATGAGTGTGTGTGGGGAGTGTAATGTGTGTGCGGGGCTGGGATGAGTGTGTGTGGGGAGTGTAATCTGTGCGGGGCTGGGATGAGTGTGTGTGGGGAGTGTAATGTGTGTGTGCGGGGCTGGGATGAGTGTGTGTGGGGAGAGTAATGTGTGTGTGTGTGGCTGGGATGAGTGTGTGTGGGGAGTGTAATGTGTGTGGGGCTGGGATGAGTGTGTGTGGGGAGTGTAATGTGTGTGTGGCTGGGATGAGTGTGTGTGGGGAGGGTATTGTGTGTGTGCGGCTGGGATGAGTGTGTGTGGGGAGTGTAATGTGTGTGTGCGGCTGGGATGAGTGTGTGTGGGGAGGGTATTGTGTGTGTGCGGCTGGGATGAGTGTGTGTGGGGAGTGTAATGTGTTTGTGTGGCTGGGATGAGTGTGTGTGGGGAGTGTAATGTGTGTGCGGCTGGGATGAGTGTGTGTGGGGAGTGTAATGTGTGCGGGGCTGGGATGAGTGTGTGTGGGAAGTGTAATGTGTGTGTGCGGCTGGGATGAGTGTGTGTAGGGAGTGTAATGTGTGTGTGGGGCTGGGATGAGTGTGTGTGGGGAGTGTAATGTGTGTGTGCGGCTGGGATGAGTGTGTGTGGGGAGTGTAATGTGTGTGTGAGGCTGGGATGAATGTGTGTGGGGAGTGTAATGTGTGTGTGTGGCTGGGATGAGTGTGTGTGGGGAGAGTAATGTGTGTGTGTGTGGCTGGGATGAGTGTGTGTGGGGAGTGTAATGTGTGTGTGCGGCTGGGATGAGTGTGTGTGTGGAGTGTAATGTGTGTGTGGGGCTGGGATGAGTGTGTGTGGGGAGTGTAATGTGTGTGTGTGGCTGGGATGAGTGTGTGTGGGGAGTGTAATGTGTGTGTGTGGCTGGGATGAGTGTGTGTGGGGAGTGTAATGTGTGTGTGTGGCTGGGATGAGTGTGTGTGGGGAGTGTAATGTGTATTTGAGGCTGGGATGTGTGTGTGAGGGGAGTGTAATGTGTGTGTGCGGCTGGGATGAGTGTGTGTGGGGAGTGTAATGTGTGTGTGCGGCTGGGATGAGTGTGTGTGGGGAGTGTAATGTGTGTGTGGGGCTGGGATGAGTGTGTGTGGGGAGTGTAATGTGTGTGTGCGGCTGGGATGAGTGTGTGTGGGGAGTGTAATGTGTGTGTGTGGCTGGGATGAGTGTGTGTGGGGAGTGTAATGTGTGTGGGGAGTGTAATGTGTGTGTGCGGCTGGGATGAGTGTGTGTGGGGAGTGTAATGAGTGTGTGTGGGGAGTGTAATGTGTGTGTGCGGCTGGGATGAGTGTGTGTGGGGAGTGTAATGTGTGTGTGCGGCTGGGATGAGTGTGTGTGGGGAGTGTAATGTGTGTGTGCGGCTGGGATGAGTGTGTGTGGGGAGTGTAATGTGTGTGTGCGGCTGGGATGAGTGTGTGTGGGGAGTGTAATGTGTGTGTGCGGCTGGGATGAGTGTGTGTGGGGAGTGTAATGTGTGTGCGGCTGGGATGAGTGTGTGTGGGGAGTGTAATGTGTGTGTGAGGCTGGGATGTGTGTGTGGGGAGTGTAATGTGTGTGAGCGGCTGGGATGAGTGTGTGTGGGGAGTGTAATGTGTGTGTGGGGCTGGGATGAGTGTGTGTGGGGAGTGTAATGTGTGTGTGAGGCTGGTATGAGTGTGTGTGGGGAGTGTAATGTGTGTGTGGGGCTGGGATGAGTGTGTGTGGGGAGTGTAATGTGTGTGTGAGGCTGGTATGAGTGTGTGTGGGGAGTGTAATGTGTGTGTGCGGCTGGGATGAGTGTGTGTGGGGAGTGTAATGTGTGTGTGCGGCTGGGATGAGTGTGTGTGGGGAGTGTAATGTGTGTCTATGGCTGGGATGAGTGTGTGTGGGGAGTGTAATGTGTGTGCGGCTGGGATGAGTGTGTGTGGGGAGTGTAATGTGTGTGTGCGGCTGCAACTTGTCAGCCTCCCGAGTGTGAATCATGGACCCGGCGATTCGGCACCGTTTCCCATTGGAATGGATTGTGTTCCACGTGGCACCGGTGCATGACCCTCAATAGTAGCGGAATCAGTCCAGCTTCGGCACCAGTTTTTCTGTCATGAAAGTCCACAAATTCTGTGTTGGCGTCAACGTCAGAACAGAGAATCCGCCCAAGATTTCTGCTAAATGAGCTGGAAATGACTGACTGCCTCTGTTTTTTCTCTTCAGGTGTGTGATTCAGACACAGTATTGGACCCAGCCTGTACTGCGGAGATGGCCAGAGTCTTGGATGGAGATCCCAGTGTAGGGGCAGTTGGTGGCGATGTACAGGTTCGCACTAATTCCTGGAAATGTCTGAACTGTGACAGTTTCAGTCGGTTGCTCCATCTGACAGTGAGAAAGGTTCCAGAATGAGCCAGAAACAAATTTTCTGAAACTGGGCTGAGGATTAGAGCTTCCCTGAAACAGCTCAACTGGGGTGGGATGGTGGAGGGAGGTGGTGAACCCACGGGAATTACTTATATTGAGCAACAGCAAGTGGCTTTGACAGTGCCTCCTGTCTTTGTCATTCATATATAAATCCTGTCTAATTTCTCTCCCAGTCCAAAGGAGTACGGTAAGAACTCTTACACCATAGAACATCGAACATTACAGCGCAGTACAGGCCCTTCGGCCCTCGATGTTGCGCCGACCTGTGAAACCCCTCTAAAGTCCCTCTACACTATTCCCTTATCGTCCATATGCCTATCCAATGACCATTTGAATGCGTTTAGTGTTGGCGAGTCCACTATGCAGGCAGGGCATTCCACGCCCTTACTACTCTGAGTAAAGAGCCTACCTCTAACATCTGTCCTAATCTATCTCCCCTCAATTTAAAGCTATGTCCCCTTGTGCTAAACATCACCATCCGAGCAAAAAGGCTCTCACTGTCCACCCTATCTAATCCTCTGATCATCTTGTATGCCTCAATTAAGTCACCTCTTAACCTTCTTCTCTCTAATGAAAACAGCCTCAAGTCCCTCAGCCTTTCCTCATAAGATCTTCCCTCCATACCAGCCAACATTCTGGTAAATCTCCTCTGCACCCTTTCCAATGCTTCCACATCCTTCCTATAATGCGGCGACCAGAACATAGAACATAGAACACTACAGCGCAGTACGGGCCCTTCGGCCCTCGATGTTGCGCCGACCTGTGAAACCATCTGAAGCCTATCTGACCTACACTATTCCATTTTCATCCATATGTCTATCCAGTGACCACTTAAATACCCTTAAAGTTGGCGAGTCTACTACTGTTGCAGGCAGGGCGTTCCACACCCCTACTACTCTCTGAGTAAAGAAGCTGCCTCTGACATCTGTCCTATATCTATCACCCCTCAATTTAAAGCTATGTCCCCTCGTGTTGGTCATCACCATCCGAGGAAAAAGACTCTCACTGTCCACCCTATCTAACCCTCTGACTATCTTATATGTCTCTATTAAGTCACCTCTCAGCCTTCTCCTCTCTAACGAAAACAACCTCAATTCCCTGAGCCTTTCCTCGTAAGACCTTCCCTCCATACCAGGCAACATCCTAGTAAATCTCCTCTGAACCCTATCCAAAGCTTCCACATCCTTCCTATAATGTGGTGACCAGAACTGCACGCAGTACTCCAGGTGCAGCCGCACCAGAGTTATGTACAGCTGCAGCATGACCTTGTGGTTCCGAAACTCAATCCCCCTGCTTATAAAGGCTAGCACACCATATGCCTTCTTAACAGCCCTATAAACCTGGGTGGCAACTTTCAGGGATTTATGTACCTGGATGCCGAGATCTCTCTGTTCATCTACACTACCAAGAATCTTGCCATTAGCCCAGTACTCTGCATTCCTGTTACTCCTTCCAAAATGAACCACCTCACACTTTTCCGCATTAAACTCCATCTGCCACCTCTCAGCCCAGCTCTGCAGCTTATCTATGTCCCTCTGTATCCTATAACATCCTTCAGCACTATCCACAACTCCACCAACCTTCGTGTCATCTGCAAATTTACTAACCCATCCTTCTACACCCTCTTCCAGGTCATTTATAAAAATGACAAACAGCAGTGGCCCCAAAACAGATCCTTGCGGTACACCACTAGTAACTGAACTCCAGGATGAACATTTGCCATCAACCACCACCCTCTGTCTTCTTTCAGCTAGACAATTACTGATCCAAACCACTAAATCACCTTCAATTCCATACTTCCTTATTTTCTGCAATAGCCTACCTATGTCGTTGGTACCTATGTGTACCACGACTTGGGGCTGCTCCCCCTCCCCCTTAAGGATCCCAAAAACACGATCAGAGACATCACAAACCCTGGCACCTGGGAGGCAACACACCAACCGTGAGTCTCTTTCGTTCCCACAGAACCTCCTGTCTGTTCCTCTAACTATGGAGTCCCCAATGACAAGTGCTCTGTTCCTCTTCTCCCTTCCCTTCTGAGCAACAGGGACAGACTCTGTGCCAGAGACCTGTGCCCTATTGCTTACCCCTGGTAAGTCGTCCCCCGCAACAGTATCCAAAACGGTATACTTGTTATAGAGGGGAACGACCACAGGGGATCCCTGCACTGCCTGCCGGTTCCCTCTCGCTCCCCTGACGGTAACCCATCTACCTTCTTCTTTTACCTGAGGTGTGACTACCTCAATATAACTCCTCTCAATAACCTCCTCCGCCTCCCGAATGATCCGAAGTTCATCCAGCTCCAGCTCCAGGTCCCTAACGCGGCTCTCGAGGAGCTGGAGTTGGGTGCACTTCCCGCAGATGTAGTCAGAAGGGACACTAGAGGTGACCCTTTCCTCCCACATTCTGCAGGAGGAACATTCAACTGCCCTAGCCTCCATTCCCACTGAACTAACTTCCCAACTACTGAAAAATAAAAATAAAAAACTTGTTAGATTAGCAATCCAACGGACAGAACTTTTTTTTTGGTTAGAGGAGGAGGATGGGTGGGAGACACTACGTAAGTAGTGTTTCGGGTAAAGCTGTCACTCGAGAACAGCCCCTTCACAAACCACCTTCAACTTACGCTGACCGCACTGCACGTATGCAAATCTCCCCGGAACAGCCAATCAGAAGCTCTGCTCTGCTGCCCTCTACTGGATCAGAAATTGCACACAATACTCCAAATTCGGCCGAACCAAGTTATGTACAACTGCAACATTACCTCATGGCTCCGAAACTCAATTCCTCTACCAATAAAAGCTAACACACCGTACGCCTTCTTAACAACCCTCTCAACCTGGGTGGCAACTTTCAGGGATCTATGGACATGGACCCGGAGATCTCTCTGCTCATCCACACTACCAAGAATCTTACCATTAGCCCAGTACTCTGCCTTCCTGTTATTCCTTCCAAAATGAAACACTTTTCTGCATTAAACTCCATTTGCCACCTGTCAGCCCACCTTTGCATCTTATCTATGTCCCTCTGTAACTTGTAACATCCTTCTGCACTGTCCACAACTCCACCGACTTTAGTGTCATCTGCAAATTTACTCACCCATCCTTCTACGACCTCCTCCAGGTCATTTATAAAAATGACAAACAGTAGTGGCCCCAAAACCGATCCTTGTGGTACACCACTAGTAACTGAGCTCCAGTCTGAACATTTCCCATCAACCACCACCCTTTGTCTTCTTCCAGCTAGCCAATTTCTGATCCATGATGTGGAGATGCCGGCGTTGGACTGGGGTGAGCACAGTAAGAAGTCTTAAAACACCTGGTTAAAGTCCAACAGGTTTGTTTCAAACACGAGCTTTCGGAGCACTGCTCCTTCCTCACCTGAGGAAGGAGCAGTGCTCCGAAAGCTCATGTTTGAAACAAACCTGTTGGACTTTAACCTTGTGTTGTAAGACATCTTACAATTTCTGATTCAAACTGCTACATCACCCTGAATCCCATGCCTCTGTATTTTCTGCAATAGCCTACCGTGGGAAACCTCATCAAACGCTTTACTGAAATCCATATACACCACATCAACTGCTTTACCCTCATCCACCTGTTTGGTCACCTCAAAGAACTCAATAAGGTTTGTGAGGCACGACCTACCCTTCACAAAACCGTGTTGAGTATCTCTAATCAAATTATTCCTTTCCAGATGATTATACATCCTATCTCTTATAAACCTTTCCAAGACTTTGCCCACAACAGAAGTAAGGCTCACTGGTCTATAGTTACCGGGGTTATCTCTACTCCCCTTCTTGAACAAGGGGACAACATTTACTATCCTCCAGTCCTCTGGCACTATTCCTGTAGACAAAGACGACATAAAGATCAAAGCCAAAGGCTCAGCAATCTCCTCCCTAGCTTCCCAGAGAATCACAGGATAAATCCCATCCAGCCCAGGGGACCTATCTATTTTCACACTTTCCAGAATTGCTAACACCTCCTCTAGTCTTCTAGCCCTTCTAGTCTAGTAGCCTGTATCTCAGTATTCTCCTCGACAACATTGTCTTTTTCTTGCGTGAATACTGACGAAAAATATTCATTTAGCACCTCTCCTATCTCCTCGGACTCCACGCCCAACTTCCCACTACTGTCCTTGACTGGCCCTATTCTTACCCTAGTCATTCTGTTATTCCTGACATATCTATAGAAAGCTTTAGGGTTATCCTTGATCCTACCTGCCAAAGACTTCTCATGTCCCCTCCTGGCTCTTCTTAGCTCTCTCTTTAGATCCTTCCGAGCTAGCTTGTAACTCTCAAGCGCCCTAACTGGACCATCACGTCTCATCATTACATAAGCCTCCTTCTTCCTCTTGACAAGTGTTTCAATTGCTTTAATAAACCACGGTTCCCTCGCTCGACCACATCCTCCCTGCCTGACAGGTACATACTTATCAAGGACACGCAGTAGCTGTTCCTTGAACATGCTCCACATTTCCATTGTGCCCATCCCCTGCAGTTTCCCTCTCCAGCCAATGCACCAGGTTAAACACCAGGTTAAAGTCCAAAGGTTTGTTTTGAATCACTAGCTTTCGGAGCGCAGCTCCTTCCTCAGGTGAATGGAGAGGTGGGTTCCACAAACACATAGACAAAGTCAGTGATGCAGGATGATACTTTGAATGCAATCATTCCTGTTTAGCTCAGCTGGCTGGATGGCTGTTCTGTGATGCAGACTGTGGCCAACAGCGTGGGTTCAATCCTTGTACCGCCTGAGGTTTAGATTTAGAACAGTACAGCACAGAACAGGCCCTTCGGCCCTCGATGTTGTGCCGAGCAATGATCACCCCACTCAAACTCACGTATCCACCCTATACCCGTAACCCAACAACTCCCCCTTAACCTTACTTTTTAGGACACTACGGGCAATTTAGCATGGCCAATCCACCTAACCCGCACATCTTTGGACTGTAGGTTATTCATGAAGTTTCTGTGTTCTCTTTTTAAAAATTTTAGAATAAATTTAGAGTATCCAATTTAATTGGACAAGGAAATATTTAATGAAAGGTCTGACACTGGGCAGTTCCGAGGAACAAAGAGACCTTGACGTGTTTGTCCATAGATCTCTGAAGGTAGAAGGGCAGGTTAATAGGAGGGTGAAAAAGGCATATGGAACACGGGGCATTGATTACAAAAGCAGGGAGGTCATGATGGAGTTGTGAAGAACTTTAGTGAGGCCACAGCTGGAGTACTGGGTGCAATTCTGGTCGCCACATTATAGGAAGGATGTGATTGGACTGGAGGGGGTGCAGAGGAGATTAACCAGGATGTTGCCTGGGATGGAACATTTCAGTTATGAAGAGAGGTTGGATAGGCCTGGGTTGTTTTCTCTGGAGCAGAGAAGATTGAGGGGCGACTTGATTGAGGTGCACAAGATTATGAGGGGCATGGACAGGGTGGATAGGGAGCAGCTGTTCCCCTTAGTTGAAGGGTCAGTTACGAGGGGACACAAGTTCAAGGTGAGGGGCAGGAGGTTTGGGGGGATTTGAGCAAAAGCTTTTCCCCCCAGAGGATGGTGAGGGTCTGGAACGCACGGCCTGGGAGGGTGGTAGAGGCGGGTTCACTCACATTCTTTAAAAAGTACCCGGATGAGTACTTGGCACGCCTTAACATTCAAGGCTATGGGCCAAGTGCTGGCAAGTGGGATTAGGATTGGCAGATCAGCTGCTAATCATGCGGCGGTGCAGACTCGATGGGCCGAAGGGACTCCTCTGCACTGTCTTATTCTGCGATTCAATTTAATGTTGTGCCAAATGTTCACTTTCTGACATTGTCTTTGTGGTGATATGCATCACTGTAAATACACAAGGGGTTAATGTAAAATACATGTAGACTAGCTAGACACTAGTGTGAGCACCAGAGACATGACACACAGACACTCAACCAATAGGTCAGTAAGATAGGACACGACCAATGGGCATTCACGATACACACAGAGGTGACACTACCACAGGGGGGCATTACACCAACCCATATATAAAGGACACAACATACATGATCTGCCTCTTTCCAGTGGAGACACTCAGTGAGTAGATACACAGGGTTGATTCAATATCACACCCACCACGTGGATTGCAGCAGACTGGTTTGTCAGTCTGAGTAGCTATAGAAGGATCATCAGTAGAGGCGAACCTAAGTAAGAGAATTGTAAATAGTTCAATAAACGTGTTGAAGTTATCTCCACGTCTGAACCTTCCTTTGTCAGAGTGCACATCAAGGAAGCCGCTTATGCTGCGCCAACAGCATAACAAGACAGCCTTCGGCCACTTGAGTAAGAAAAAATCCAAATGTATCTCCCCGTCTCGGAGTGAAATTGTTGGACAAGCCGGGATTGAAGGGACTGTATAAAAGACACTCTGCATGCCCAGCCTCTCGTCTTTCTTTTGGGTTTGCAGCAACTCTGGGAAGTTGCTTTTACTCCATTAACCAGTCGCTCCGTGCTGACGCATTAATTAGTTTCTTCCCTGATGTCCCCATTAACCAGTCTCTCCTCTGCTGTCTCTATTAACCAGTCCACCTGCCCATGTCCCCATTAGTCTCCCTTCTGCTTTCCCCATCAACCAGTCTTCTATCCGTGTGCCACTAATAATAATAATCTTTATTGTCACAAGTAGGCTTCCATCAACACTGCAATGAAATCACTGTGAAAATCCCCTAGTTGCCACATTCCGGCGCCTGTTCGGGTCACAGAGGAAGAATTCAGAATGTCCAAATTACCTAACAGCACATCTTTCGCGACTTGTGGGAGGAAACCGGAGCATCCCGAGGAAACCCACGCAGACTCGGGGAGAACGTGCAGACTCCGCACAGACTGTAACCCAAGACGGTAATCGAACCTGGTACCATGGTGCTGTGAAGCAACAATGCTAACCACTGTGTTACCATGCCGCTATACCCGTCTCTCCCCTTGCTAACCAGTCCTCACCTCATATCCCCAACAATCACTCGCTCCCGTTTTCAATTTTAACCAGTCTCTCCCCATTGTCCTCCTTAACCAGTCACATCCCATGTTGTCCCAGTAATCTGTCTACCGTCCATTAGCCAGTATCACTGCAATGTGTGTTATTAGACGCGGAGTATTGTGAGCTTCAGCCAGTGCAGTATAACTCTGGTCATGTTTGTCTATCTGCAGATCCTGAACCTGTACGATTCGTGGATCTCCTTTTTGAGCAGCGTGCGGTACTGGATGGCCTTCAATGTGGAGCGGGCCTGTCAGTCCTACTTTGGCTGTGTGCAGTGCATCAGTGGGCCGCTGGGTATGTACCGTAACCCCCTGCTGCGTATTTTCCTGTGTGACTGGTACAGCCAGCAGTTTCTGGGCTCCAAGTGCAGCTTTGGAGATGACAGACACCTAACCAACCGAGTGCTGGGCCTGGGATTCAAGACCAAGTATACGGCTCGCTCCCGCTGCCTGACAGAAACGCCAAGCCGCTACCTCCGCTGGCTCAACCAGCAGACCCGCTGGAGCAAGTCCTACTTCCGCGAATGGCTGTATGGCGCACTCTGCTTCCACAAGCACCATCCCTGGATGACATACGAGGCTGTAGTCAGTGGCTTCTTCCCCTTCTTCCTCACAGGCACCGTGTTACAGCTCTTCTACAGCGGCCGACTTTGGAACATCCTGCTCTTCCTGCTGGCTGTACAAGGGGTAGGAGTGCTGAAGGCCAGCTTTGCCTGCCTGCTCCGAGGATCAGTGAAAATGCTCTTCCTGTCTGTCTACTCACTGCTGTATATGTCCAGCCTCCTGCCTGCCAAACTCTTTGCCCTGCTCACCATCAACCGGCCCGGCTGGGGAACATCAGGACGCCGGAAGCTTGTGGTTAACCTTGTGGGCCTGCTGCCCGTCTCCGTCTGGTTTGTGGTGTTGTCTGGGGGTCTGGGATACACCATCTACCGGGAGAGCCAGCAGCCACTGCCCAACACAGAGTGGCCTTTCCTCATTATTGGCTCGACCATTTACGCCTGTTACTGGCTGCTGCTGCTCGCTCTCTACCTGGGCATCGTGTCCAAGCCCTGTGGCCCCAAGCAAGAACACTGCGAGCTGGCCTTCCTGGAGGCCTAAAGCCCACTCGCTGGGCCTCTGCCACCTGGCCTTCCTGGAGGCCTAAAGCCCACCCTCCGGGCCTCTGCCACCTGGCCTCCCTTCCGGGCCTCTGCCACCTGGCCTCCCCTCCGGGCCTCTGCCACCTGGCCTCCCCTCCGGGCCTCTGCCACCTGCCTCCCCTCCGGGTCTCTGCCACCTGGCCTCCCCTCCGGGCCTCTGCCACCTGGCCTTCCTGGAAGTCTAAAGCCTACCCTCCGGGCCCCCAATACCATCAAACCGTCCTGCTGCCTGAGATCAGTCCTGGAGAGCTTTCTTTCTTTCCTCAGCATTGTTGGAGGGACCGAACATTAACAACCCAAGGGTGGCAGAAAGGTGAGTTCGCAGCCTGGGATGGGTGTGGGTGAGAGTTAGCACCTCAGGGTGGGAGTGTAAATAGCGTATTAGTATTAAGTGGGTGCTGCCTGGCACATCCAATCTTTGTTCAGAGCCGATTTGAATATTTATACTGAACTTCAGCCTGGTTCTGATCTTCGTACAGGCAACAATGTGGAAATGAGAAACACTCGTTTCCAGGGGAACGGAACAAGCCGCCTCTCGTTAACAATATTGCTGTTTTTCAAAAAGTTAACTTATTTTATTTTTGTATGAATGTATGTCAGATTCTGTATTTAATTAAGTACCTGAGCTTCACTTACTGCAGGTGAACAGGTTTTAACTGAAAACCATACATGATATTTGAGGTGGAAGTCGGTGGTGACCTTTGTAATCTGCATGTTGGGAAAAGAGTGATTGTAATTCTGGCCCAGGCTTGTGTCCAAAACATCTATTTTTTACAATCACTTTGGGGGTTTTAAATTCTGATGTTTTATAGGAACTTTTATCAAAATAAAGATTTAATACTTGAACCTTACTGTTGGCGTGTCGTGTTTGGCATGTCGAGTCCGTGTGTTAGAGACATGGTTGTGGGCTGCATGGTAGCACAGTCTTTAGCACAGTTGCTTCACAGCTCCAGGGTCCCAGGTTCGATTCCTGGCTTGGGTCACTGTCTGTGCAGAGTCTGCACGTTCTCCCCGTGTCTGCGTGGGTTTCCTCCCACTGTCCAAGATGTGCGGGTTAGGTGGATTGGCCATGCTAAATTGCCCGTAGTGTCCAAATAGGTGAGGTGGGGGTTATTGGGATAGGGTGGAGGTGTGAGCTTAAGTAGGGTGCTCTTTCCAAGGGCTGGTGCAGACTCAATGGGCCGAATGGCCTCCTTCTGCACTGTAAATTCTATGATTATCAAGCGTGAACTGATACAGAAAAAAATGCTGGAAATTATCAGGCCAGACAGCACCTGTGGGGCAAGATGAAATATTAACCCTCAGAACCGCCTGGACACTTTCATCATTGACTTGTCACACCTTGTTGTGTGGGCAGACACAGTCCCATTTATTACTCACTCAAGGGGCCAATGAGCATATTTCAGAAATATGGGGCAGGATTCTCCCTTCTGGGGACGAAGTCGGCGATTGTGGCAAGGATTAAACAACATAACGGGCGACAAAGCGAAGCCGAGCAGTATCTCTGGCAGCAGCGCACCCCTCCCCGATGAACTCAATGTATTCTATGCTCGGTTCGAGCAGGTAACCAACAATCCGCTGTCGAGTGCCCCAGCAACCCATAATTCACCCACACCCACCATCACAGCATCCAGTCATATTGGCCTTCCTGAAAGTGAACCCACGGAAGGCGACGGGCCCGGACGGGATCCCTGATTGTGCACTCAGAGCCTGCGTGGATCAGCTGGCAGAGGTATTCACAGACATCTTTAACCTGTCCCTACTCCACTCCGAGGTCCCCA